>NC_051155.1:181378617-181590154 GCF_013339745.2 Dermacentor silvarum | reverse complement strand
TTTTTGCGCGTGACCACGACGACATGAGATCACATTACACGCCGACCACCTGGGCCCCTAAAGTGCTTCGCACTTAAAAACTCAGTGCCATTCCACTCTGTGAAGGTGGATGACCACTGCAGCTGTATATAAGGCGATAAACTATATACATTTAAATAAATTGACACATATCACCTGAATTGTCATTTTCTACCATCTTTACTATATTGTCACTAAGGTGACCATACCTTTGTGGTCGCTATTGTGGACGGCCATGGGTTCTGCAACGATGCTTGAGCAGGAATGGGCGCGAAGGCGGCTGGAGGCGTTATCAGCCTCCCTCCACCTTGACGCCCATATCCACTTCTGCTCACGCCGTCGTTCTTCGTAGGCATGCTGTTCTTCCTCGGTCCGCGCAATAGGTGGCCTACCCATTACATGGCCGGAACGCAACTGAGATAACGTGCCCATGCAGTGCGTGACGTCACCAGCCAAAGAGACACCCCCACTGGCTATTCAACGCAGCTGAGGCACACCTGTGATACGCGTTTGCTTTGTATCAAGGCTATGGCGTTTTTGGTCTACTCGATCGGTCTACGCACGCAGCGATGCGCTGGAAACAACGTACATTGTATAACAGCTCTGCTGTAAAAAGAACAAATGGATATGTTTACAATTCTTCTTTGAAATGTCGTGGAAGCACGCTCTACGCGTATTAGAGGCAGTGTTGTTGGGAACGGCGTTCCTGGAACTAGTTCTCTTTTAATGGAACGGATCGAAGAACGCCACCGTTCCATTAAGGGTCGGTAGAACTGTAACGGTAACTGGTTAGGTTTATGAAGGAACAGCAGAGGGAACGGTGTTCCTTCTGTAAACGTTCCACGGCATTGAACAGACACACACACGTACGCAGCACATCACGCAGGGCGGATGGGCGACCACGTGCGGCGCAAAGAACTACCGCTTGCCTGTGACGTGTCTGTGGTGCATTTTTTTTCGTGAGTTCTTCCTTGTATTTTTTTATTACTAGGCTTCAAAATTGTCACGTGAGGCTCCCTCCTGTAGTTTCTTTTCTCCCTGTCGGCCTACCGCAAAGAAACCATGACGTCAGGATCGCAGCGCCACTCCAGGGCCTTCGCGGCGGATGGAAAGTTTCCAGTCCTCACGGGCACCGAACCCTTGCAGCCGAGGCACAGGATGAGCTGTCGCGGCACTTGCTGGTACCAGTTGACAACCCGATGTCGCAGATGAAGAACTTCGAGGGACTAAACCAACTTTTCCTTAAGTACAACACGGTACCCTAAAGCGCTTCGGTGGAACGGCTCCACAACATTGCTAACGAAGTGATGACGAAAAAATAACCAGCCCTTCCCCTGTCGAGAAAATGGGGGTAAGCGAAGCATGTGGCAAGACCACGCTGTCGCAGGCGTTCCACTTCGTTTGCCTTAAACTCAGGGTCGGCAGCTCTTCGCTGACGCTTGGCCTCAACATCGCGCTTCCGTAACTCGTGGTCCGCCGCTCTTTGCTGTCGTTTCGCCTGGGCTTCAGAAGCCCTGTTGCTAAAATTGGTGCGTCGACGACAAGCCCTTTCCCGAGCGAGTTCGCGGCGCCGTCGCTCAAACGCAGCCTGCTCCTCAGCGGAACGCACCACGCGTGGCCTTTCCATCCGGGTGCCGAAACTGACCTGAAGCGAGGGAAGCTAGGCAGAGCGCGCGCCAAGCCCCTTTCATCCCCCCCCCCCCCCATGACACACCACACGACCCTGATTGGTCTATCCCATCACGTGATCCGGCGCCGGTGCAGCTTTCCCCACACCAGCTCTACTCTGGGAGCGGAGCTAAAGTGTGGGGCCCCGGTATGAGCCACAGGTGATTTTCTTTCTTTCTTTCTTTCTTTCTTTCTTTCTTTCTTTCTTTCTTGTCCCTGGCTCCTACGCGCATATCCAATGCGGGTATGCGCCACACGTGATTTTATTATCGTTAGTCGTGAGGTAACTGACGAACATGTGATGTTGTTGATGTCGTCACCTATCAGTCATGTTATTCATACATTCGTACCCTTCCATGCCAATTTTGGTATATACCAAAGGAACGAGACGCGAGTTTTCGACACGTTTTCGATAGGGTTTTAGCGTGACAGCGGCCCCCTAAGTGCTGACGCGCGTTCCGAGGGACCGTAAAAAAAAGTTTTACCATACCATACTACCACCACCACAACCGCCAACACTTGCGAGGCAATACAAGCTTCGCTTGAAAAACGGGTTCGTCTGCCAGGCACCAACATCGAGATGCAACTCTTGCCGAGTTCAAACAAGGGACTTTACTAAGTTGAGAATATGTATTCTGGACAGTTCTTCTTCCCACTCATATTGCAATATTGAATAAGCATTCATTAAACGCCTATGTATTGTTTCTTTCGATGGGGTTTCTTGTGCAAGAAATTTAATTATATTGGTGTATGTGAGTAACTTTCTATTTGCACATCTGAAGCGCAGTATCCTTACTGCGCATTTGAAGACCGAAGTGGACAAGGCCTTACGTGTTGCACTTGTAATAGACGAGCAATAAAGTTGCAGTTAGACATGTCTGGATTATGTCCGGTGCTCCGTGAAAAAATTCTTACAGGAGCGTTTCTTTGGATTCTTTATATTTCCAGATAATCTGCTACCGGTGATGTTCAAATTCATATAATATACGTAGTTTAATTTTCGAAGTGTAACTGGAACGCGTTCCTTTCGCATTAAAGGAACTTGTAACGGGAACTCGTTTCAATATTGGGAAGGAACGATCGAGGAACGAGCTTTCGTTCCTGTTTTTGAGAAACGTGTACAACACTGATTAGAGGCTTCGCCAGCGTTGTTAAACTTCGTTCTGTGATTATTCGAGCACGCAGTGTTGCCTATGTGCGTGGTATGTGACTTTTTTTCTCGCTACAGTAGCCTATTTTCATGTGTGAGTGCGCCTAAACAGTTTATACAAATGTTCGGAGTGTGCAGAGAGACGTTTCCTTCGGTGCAGTGGTGCTGCTAGTACAAAGCCTGCTCTTGCTACTAAGTGTACTGAACATATCGTTGGGAGTCATTCTTATTCGCGCGGTCAATCATGTTCATCATCATTATCATCATCATCCTATATTTATGTCCGCTGCAAGACGAAAGCCTCTCCCTGTGATCTCCAATTACCCCTCCCTGTCTTGTGCTAGCTGATTCCAACTTGCGCCTTCAAATTTCCTAACTTCATCACCCCACCTAGTTTTCTGCCGTCCTCGACTGCGCTTCCCTTCTCTTGGTATCCATTCTGTAAATCTAAGGGTCCACCGGTTATCGATCCTACGCATTACATGGCCTGCCCAGCTCCATGTTTTCCGCTTAATGTCAACTAGAATATCGGCTATCCCCGTTTGTTCTTTGATCCACACCGCTCTCTTCCTGTCTCTTAACGTTAGGCCTAACATTTTTCGTTTCATCGCTCTTTATGCGGTCCTTAACTTGTTCTCGAGCTCTTTTGTTAACCTCCAAGTTTCTGCCCCATATGTGAGCACCGGTAGAATGCAATGATTGTACACTTTTCTTTTCAACGACAGTGGTAAGCTCCCAGTCAGGATCTGGCAATGCCTGCCGTATGCACTGCAACCCAATTTTATTTGTCTCTAAATTTCTTTCTCGATCATGATCAAGGTCCCCTGTGAGAAATTGAACGAGATAAACGTACTCCTTTACAGACTCTTGAGGCTGACTGGTGATCCTGAATTCTTGTTCACTTGCCAGGCAATTGAACATTGTTTGTCTTCTGTATATTAACCTTCAAACCCACTCTTACACTTTCCCAGTTAAGTTCCTGAATCATTTGCTGTAATTCGGCCCCATTGTTTCTGAATAGGACGGTGTCATCTGCAAACCGAAGGTTGCTGAGATATTCGCCGTTGATCCTCACTCCTAAGCCTTCCCAGTCTAAGAGCTTGAATACTTCTTCTAAGCATGCAGTGAACATCATTGGAGAGATTGTGTCTCCTTGCCTGAGCCCTTTCTTGATAGGTATCTTTCTACTTTTCTTGTGGAGAACCAGGGTTGCTGTGCAATCCTTGTAGAGATTTGCCAAGATATTCACGTATGCCTCCTGTACTCCTTGATTACGCAATACCTCTATGACTGCTGGTATCTCTACTGAATCAAATGCTTATTCATAATCTATGAGAGGCATATTGAGAGATTGATTGTATTCCGCAGATTTCTACATTACCTGATTTATGACATAGATGTGATCCATAGTAGAATATTCCTTCCTGAAGCCAGCCTGTTCTTTTGGTTGGCTTGGAAGTCAAGTGTTGCCCTGAGTGTATTGGAAATTATCTTGGTGAATATTTTATACAATAGAAAAAGCAAGCTAATGGGTCTATAATTCAATTCTTTAACGTCTCCCTTCTTATGGATGAGTATAATGTTGCCGTTCTTCCAGCTTTCTGGTACACTTGAAGTCGTGAGGCATTACGTATAAAGGGACGCAAGCTTTTCAAGCATGATATCTCCTCCACCTTTGAATAAATAGACTGTTATTCCATCTTCTCCAGCAGCTTTTCCCCTGGTCACGTCTTTCAAGGCCCTTCTAACTTCATCGCTAGTTATAGAAGGAGCCTCTGTATCCGGTTCACCACTATTTCGAATGAAAGTAGCTTGGCTGTTCTGGGAACTGTACAGGTCAGTATAGTATTCTTCCGCTCCTTTTACTACGTCATCGAAATTGCTGATGATATTTCCATGCTTATCTTTCAGTGCACACATTTTTCCCTGTCTTATGCCAAGTTTTCTTCTCACTGGTTTCATACTACGTTCATATTTCACTGCTTCCTCAATCTTTTCCAGGTTATAGTTTCAGTTATCCCTTACTTTCTTCTTGTTGATCAGTTTCGACAGTTCAGCGAATTCTATCTGATCTCTCAAGTTTGGTACTTTCATGTGTTGCGTTTCTTTATTAGGTCCTTTGTTACTTGGGAGAGCTTATGTCCTCCCCCTTCAATTGCTGCTTCTGAGATCAAACTTGTTACGGTTTCATTCATTCTCTATGTTGTCTTCATCTTACTGTTCTAAAGCTGCATATTTATTTGCGAGTACCAGCCTGCATTGCTCTGCCTTTACCCTTACTGCGTCTAGGTTGGCCTGTTTCTTCTTGACTAATTTTATTCCTTCTCTCCTCAAATTGAGAGAAATCCTAGACCCTACTAGCCTATGGTCACTGAATTTTACCCTACCTAACACTTCTACATTCTCCACTAGGCGGAGCCAATTCCTTTCCGCGAATTCTACGAACATCTCAACTCTAGTGTTCCTAGAGCCGATGCCGTAGTTGCCCATTGCTTGCTTACCTGCCTGCTTTTTCCCCACTTTTGCATTGAAGTCGCCCATGACTACAGTATACTGAGTTTGCGTCTTTCTCATTGCTGATTCAACATCTTCATAAAGCTGTTCTATTTCTTCATCATCGTGACTGGAGGTTGGGGCGTAGGCTTGTATTACCTTCATTCTATACCTCCTATTCAGCTTTATTACGATGACCGCTACCCTCTCATTAATGCTGTAGAATTCAGCAATGTTGCCTGCTATGTCCTCATGAACTAGAAATCCTACTCTGAATTCTCTCTTATCTGGAACACCTCTGTAGCAGAGGACGTGGCCGTTAGTCAGCGCTGTATAAGCCTCACCGGTTCTTCTAACCTCCCAAAAGCCAATATAATATCCCAGGCAATACCTGATAATTCTTCAAATAGCCCTGCTAAGCTAGCCTCACTCGATAGGGTACGCGTGTTGAACGTTGCCAGGTTCAGTTTCCAGTGGCGGCCTGTCCGGACCCAGAGATTGCTAGCACCCTCTGCCGCACCGCAGGTCTGACAGCCACCTTGGTCAGGTGCTCCGCAGCCGCTGGGAACTGAGGGCAATGGGTTAATTGTAGGAGTCATGATGGAGGTAATGGACGAATACTGCACCAGGGAGGCCAATTCCTTTTCTGGTGAGGGAGTGAGTTTGCTGAAACTTAGTGGGCCTTCCTAATTTTGGTTGCACATGGACTAGTATAGCCACAGTAGGTCTCGGCGTTATTTTTTTCCGGTGTCAGGCGCCACTCCATGCTTGGAAATGTAATCAACTGGAGGAGGATTCGAACTTACGACTTTCAGATTAGAAGCCGGGTGTTCTACCTCTGCTCCATGCCACTACACCTATATCATATCGCCGGACGCCATATCAGAAGCGAAACCGTACCGTGTCCTTCCTACTTCACGGCAGCAAGTTCTGGCGTCTTAATGTCTCACAGGAGACCGACCACCGCGGGTTCGAGCTTAGCGTGCCACAGGGCCGCGTCAGCCGTCGCCTCCAGCACCGCTGCGCGCGAGCTCAGGCGCCAAGGGGCTACCGTTTGACGGACCCAACAACTACAGTATTGCCCTGAGGTAACGGAAACCGTTTATTGAATCCGTCGGCACCAGCACTGCACAAACGCCCGGGCGGCGGGGAAATAAAGGAGTCCCGCACCAAGGCCGAAAATACCGAAACGGGTGCCTATAGCACTTCGCTGTGAGAGCACAGGCTCAAGCTGGGACACGCCGCTAGGAAAAGTCCCGGCGGCTATGCTACTTGCTCTGGCGATAACCAATGGGCCAACTCGCGAGAGCTTGGGCAATCTCCTTCGCTGGGCTTTCAGCAAGTGCGGCTCGGCGTGGTACGACCTCGTGTAAGCACTAGGCACCGCTTATCGGCTGAGCGTCAGGAAAGGATCAGCAAGCACTAAGTACGCGCTCCCCGCACGGGCGCAGGCACTGTGCGCGATATCAAGTCCTAGTCACTAAGGTGTCGGCGGACGAGAGGAAAGCATGTAGGTACCCTGCGCTGGCCCGGAGATGTTAACGATGCGATAAATATTATCCGGTGTTTATTTCTAACCAGTGTATCTGAACCTTGCGTACGTTTTGGAAGTCCTTGATTTTCCCGTTTTGGCGCCTAAATATTCTTACTGATATCATCATCATCATTACGTCCATTGTAGGACGAAGGCCTTTTCCAGCGATCTCCAATTGGCTCTGTCTTGCACTAGCTGATTCCAATATCCACCAGCAAATTTCGTAATTTCAGTAATATCAGAAGTAATTTCCTTACTGATATAGGAAGACGCAAATTAATCATTCATTCACATGGTAAAATTGCGAATCTGCTGCTTCTAATTATTCTGTTATGTTAGTATTCTTGTCCTAGAATTGGCTGGTTATGCAGAACAACAGTTGAACTACTTCAGCTCACATTTCCAGATGAATGGAATTTTTCTTGTTATAGCATCTAAGAACTTCAGACGGGACATATACAGGGTGTTTCAGCAAACACTTTCAAAAATTCTTAAAGGTTGCCTGTGGCAGATAGCACAATTTTCGTTCATGAGCTGGTCTACTCGAAGTGGCGGACATTACTTGCAGAAGAAATTGAAATGTCTAATTGAATAATTACCAATAATTCACTAATTAAGTTTTTAAATAATTACCTGATGGCCCATATTGTAATTTACAAATTGTAGCTGTGGAGTTCGCAAGGCGGATCCACTTGGAACGAATTCTCGGGATGACACCAGTTTCGAGATATTAATTATCGAACATTGCGGAAAAATGCATTGGCGTTCCAGTTAGTATCTTAACAAAACGTCGCTTTCTGCATTCAAGCACAAAATAACTGGAACGTCAATGCATTTCTCCGCAAAGTTCGGGAATTAATATCTCGAAACTGGTGTTATCCTGAGAATTAATTCCAAATGGATCCGCGAACTCCCCGGCTACAATTTGTAAATTGCAATATGGGCCATCAGGTAATTAGTTAAAAACTTAATTAGAGAATTATTGTTAACGATTCGATTACGCATTTCAATTTCTTGTGCAAGTAATGTCCGCCTCTTCGAGTAGACCAGCTCATTAACTAGAATTGGGCTATCTGCCACAGGTAACCTTAAATAAATTTTGAAAGTGTTCGCTGAAACACCCTGTATATGAGTGCTCACTGCAGAAGCCAAATGCTAGCTATTGGTCTGCTGGTTTTATTTAAAACATGACATGCTCGGCACTTACCTTGAAGTCTGGCAGGGAGCATTTCTATGATCTTGATGTGCATTCTGGCTATGCAACGTTTTCTTTTTTCCTAATTGGAGTTTCACATTTTTTTTTTTTCATTGAAGTATATTCTGGGGTTTTACGTACCAACACCGCGATTTGATTATGAGGCACGCCGTAATGCCGTAACTTTTCACCACCAGGGGATCTTTAACGTGCCACTACTGCACGGGAAACGGGTGTTCTTGCATTTAGCCCCCGTGGAAATGTGGCTGCCGCGGCCGGGATTTGATCCCGCGACCTCGAGTTTAGCAGCGCAACACTACAGCTGCTAAGCCACCGCGGCGGGTCACTTTCTCTTTAGGCAAAGGTACAGCAGCATCCCAGTCATCAGTCACCAGTCCTAGTGTTCGCCATTCTGAGGTCACTCATGAATGTTATTCGTAGATTACTGACGAACTTAAACACCCCGAATGCTCACAGCGCACTGCAGGTACTGGACGCGATGAATTCAGTACTTGCAAGTCTTGAATAGCATCACGGCTCATTCAGCGCTTTCGTTCCGTAAAGATTCCAAGGAAGCAACTCTTTTACAGTGGAATGCTCGAGGCCTCAGATCACGAATTTCGGATTTTCGACCTTTAATTTTTTTTCGAGAAATTACCCATCGTCGTTGTCAGCGAACCATACCTTCGAACTACAATCCGGCTACGGGCTATGAAGCTTTCTCATCCGCAACGTGTAGTGTCCTCAGCAAGGTCATCGTTTGTGTTCGGTGTGAAGTCACTTACGTGCTACATTCAGTTCTGCCTCACGACGACGACCAATAAGTGTGTTTAACTGTAAAAACAAAGGCTACCCTAAGCTGTCCACTAATTTGCTATCGCAATCGATGCTTCGCCTTTCAAGCGAAACATAGACTTTTTAAATTAACCCTCGTTACCTGGGTTCGATTCCGCACAGCATGGTAGAAAGTTAAGTACCTTTTTAGTCATTGTAGAGCGGCACCTTCCCAGTGGCACATGCATATGATATAACCCAGTTGGCCTCAAATACGTTCATTCAAGAGCGCCACACTCCTAACGGCACATACCCAGTGACTAATGTTGGCAACAACGAGTTTCTTCGAACAGCATTGGCTACCCTGTCCTGCATCTACAGTGACCCATGTCGGCGTGAAATAGGTTCGTTGAAGATCGGCAGGTATGCATACTAGAGCACTGCACGGGCTCGGGCTTACCCGAAAGCCCGGACCCGGGCCGGGCCGGGTAGGGCAGTTGTTTCACGGGCTCGGGCCGGGCTCGGGCACGGAATGTGTTTTTTGACCCGGGCCCGGGCCGGGCTCGGACTTTCTCGTGGTGTGCATGTAACGTGCAGCAAGTTATCCTCGCGCGTCTCGACTCTGAAAAACATGTCTTTTTCGGTCTCGGGACGGGTTCGGGCCGGTTTCTAGCCGGGCTCGGGCCGGGCTCGGGCCTCAGGTAAAGGGGTGGCGGGCCGGGCGGGTAACGTAGATTATTTCCGGGCCCGGGCCGGGCCCGGGTCTCGCCATAAACCTTTTGGTCGGGCTCGGGCGGGCCGCCCAACGTAAAAATGGGCCCGTGCAGTGCTTTAGCGTCGAAACGTGCAAACTTTGCATTGCAGTTGCGCTGTACTCGACCTGGTGTCCCGGCATGTAGCAGTTGCATATTGCATGCATCTGGACCTGGTTAACTCAAGCAGGCTAGGTGACTTTGTCACCAATCTGTTTCAAAGGGGATACCAATAAATCTTCACCATAATCACGAACAGCAACGTATCGTGCCTCGGGTCAAGGAATGCGAAATGTGCGCCCCGTAGTTTCGATACCGGTATTTACTCTTCGGTGCACGTGATGGCGCCTCCTCGCAAGGTACGATTCCGTACGAACTGCTGTTGAAGAAGCGAATCGTAGAGGTACGCGCGCGGGGTCGACCTGGCAACGTTGGACTCAGCAGACCGCTATGCAGAGACCAGCACAAGCCGCAGCTCGCTGTCGATGCCGGACGGACAGTTTAGGTAGTTCTCGTGAAAACGACGCAAAGAGACTTCGCCGCGAAGACTCTGTAGGGCGTGCTGCCGAAAATGCAGCTCCTATGAAGCTGCTCCTAATGCTTACGCTGTGACTGTGCTGCATGTGCCGCGCAGGCCTGATTTCTCACTGGTTTTTCGTAACCAGACCGCGCTGTTTCTTGCTTTTGAGAGCGTCGCTGAAGAAAGTAGGGGTCGCCTTTGAAGGATTTTGTCCTTTGTAATGGAGTCGGGCAGGCCATGTGATGCGTAGGGCTGATAAGCGTTGGCCTATTAGAATTGTAGAATGGAAGCCAAGAGAAGGGAAGCGCAGTCAAGGGCGGTATAGATAAGTAAGTGAGGTGATGAAATTAGATATTCGTAGGCACAGAACGGTGTCAGCTGGCGCAAAACAGGGGTTATTGCAGATCGATGGGAGAGGCGCTCATCCTGCAGTGGACACAAAACAGGCTGATGATGATGACCCCGTATGGCTTACATCACTAGCCAACAGTCAATGCCTCGCTTCTTGCGCTTGCGCTAAAGATGGAGTAAAAATGGTACCTGTGGCTGTATTCTGTAATGGTTATATTCGTCCGATAGCGTTCACTTGTATCGTTACATGCCCCGCCCCGCTGATTGGCTGATCTCGATGCTAGATGGGGCGCGGTTTCGGGCGAATCAAAGACGAAGAAAAAATAAAAGAATGAAAATGAATATAGTCGTTACATAATACGAGCCCTGGATGAAAGACATATTTACCTTCGCTCGTTTCGATAAGTTGACCTCGAGGGTCCGTGTATCGCTTACCGGTCATGGATTCGTTAGGGTGGAAGACCGCCTTCTCTTGCACCAGCCGATAAGGCGAGTCGCTGCCATTGAACTTCTGAAATACGCCGTGTTCTGGCAACATGCTGTGGCACACGCCTTCGGGTGCACCGTTCGGAAAAGCCAGCGACGCACCTAGGAGCAACAGCAGCAACGATAGTGCTGTGGTCCACGAAAGTCCTGGCCTGCGCATGGTTACTTGCTTTTCCCGAACCTGCGAATAGACGAAGCGCGCAATAATTTTCTGTTACTCTTTTACACTTGAACTCAAACGTGGCGTATACATGAAAAAAAAAAAGACTACCAACGACTCAGTATCTTTAGTTGTTTTCGTGTCACCTGGCTGGTCATTAGCTTGTGTCACATGTCACGCGGCACATGAAAAAAACTGTTGCAGGCAACAAAGAAATTATTTGTAGATGTCAATTTTCATCGACACGATCCGACTTGTAAGATGCGTCAATGCTGCACCGCACCAACACTAGTCCCAGTCCTGCATTGGGTGCCTCGCTAGTACCGCTTGTCGCCATTTAGGGTTGTGACACGTTCACCATTGCGGTATAGACGGCGTATAGCCTCGCCAGTGAGGGTAATTGCGTTACGGCACGCCCAAACGGCGCAATATACCCGCCGTGGTGGCGTATAGTGGCTATGGCGTTGCGCTACTTAAGCCCGAGGGCGCGGGGTTGAATCCCGGTCATGGCGTTTCATCCAAACGGATGAAAAAACAACTGTCCGCAGGCCAACTGTCCGCAGGCTAACACGCCCAGAGTTAGTTCTAGTTGTAAAACATAAATACCCCAGAAAGTAGATGGGAAAACCGCTCCGTGGTAGCTCAATGGTGAGAGCATCGCACGCGTAATGCGAAGACGTGGGTTCGTTCCCCATCTGCGGACAGTTGTTTTTTCATCTGTTTTCATTTCCATTAATTTATCATTACTTTAATTCCATTAGTAAGTAGAAGAACTTTCCTCTATGTTGTCCTTGCATGGTGTCATTGTTTGTTGGCTTCTTATGATATATACATATACATATATATATATATATATATATATATATATATATATATATATATATATATATATATATATATATATATAATCGTGCATGATTCGCGAGAAGTCCATTTAAAATTTGACAAGTTTGAAGCAAATTCGCGAGAATGGGAGCGCTAGCAGTTACATCAGGTTACATGATCTGCGGGCGCGAACGCGGTAGTATGTTGCATACGGGCTTAGAAAAGTGGAGACAAACATATTTTGTAGTTTTCACTAACAAAGAATCTCTTCCCATCTCAAGCTTTCGTTGAGCGATGACCCGCTTGTGCCATATGAAGGTGCTTTTTATTATTTAAAGATCACAGAAGCCCTGCAGTAATTGTAGCACATTCCATGCTTTTATGCTTTTACTTGGCCATTTACACCGACTTACTACATCTTAATAACTAAGCTACTTCTAGACCACGTCCTTGACGCATTATTTTAAACGGTGCAGTCTGATCAAGTGCGAAGAGGATGAAACGCTGCCCTCGCTCAGCTGCCGAATAAATCGAGTGGAGCGTGACGGTGCATGCACCCATTTGATTTGTTTGTCGTTTTATAGCGACGCTGACTTCACGTCGCTCGCGGGTCTCTAGCAACCGCATTCATGAAGACGCAAGGTCGACGCAATTCACCGTATTGTCTAAGCGCGTGAAAAATTAGCGGAGTCTCGGAGTGAGACTGTAGGCAATACCAACTTAAACCTATCTGATTAACACCTTCGTAACAGGCGTCCCGAACACGTCAGAAAAAAAGTGCTTTCTCATCTGTCCACGCCGAATTTAGATCTGTGATCCGTCGCTTTCCAGCGGTTCCGTTTCACCTGTGCCTCCCGCTTCTACATCCACTGTGGGTCTCGCCGCAAGCAGATAACTCGGAGCCGTTTGTACTTCGATACGAAGCACATCGGGGCGCAACAGCCACTCATTCTCCTTCAACTAGCACGTGTAACAGACCCCGCTCTTTGACGTGTTCACGTAATTTCGGACAGTTAATCCGCGACACAATCCGGCTGTGAAGCAATCGCCCTTGGGTATCCGCTCTATATAGACCTTTCTCGCGTTTGGCCGACTGTTGTGCGCATGCGTGAATAAAGCGGGAGACATCTGGGGACTGATTCTCGAAATCTGCTTTTCCCTAGGTACTACAGCACTACGGAAGAGGACTTCCTTTGCTTCGTTTTACAGCGTAAGCAGTTATGGGCACATTCCAATGGCCAGTTCTGGTCGCCATGATGCCGCCGCCGCCGCCCCGTAGCCGCTATCGCGAGAAATGCGGAAAAAGGTACCCGCTCTCCGCCGGGATCGAACCCAGGCCCGCTGCGTGGAAGTCGGATACTTTACCACTGAGCCACGCAAGCGCTTGCTATCAGGCAGAAAATATTCCCTTTATAAGCGCCCTGCGCCTCCGACAGTATCGTGGCGCCATGTAGTTAACGTGACTGCAACCGCCGCGTGCGACGAAATGCGATTCAGACACGATGCGATTCAGACGAGGCGCGCAATCAACGCTATCCCGATGTTAGATGTGCGCCACGTATTCTGTGTACCTCTTCGGTACACGTTATGGCTTCTCCTCCCAAGGTACGAACCGCTGCTCAAGAAGCGAATCGTAGAGCTACGTCCGCGGCTACAACCAGGCATCATCGGGCTCAGCAAACTGCTGTGCAGAGAGCATTACAACCGCAGCTCGCCGACGCAGGGCGGACAGTTCAGATCGTTCTCGTCAAAATCGAGGCGAAGACACTTTGCCGAAATTGGAGCTACTCCTGCGCCGCTCAACCAGCTTACGCTGTGACTGTGCTGCGTGTGCCGCACAGGCCTGTAACTTTTTGCGTAGACGAGCTGCACTATACGCGAGGGTGGATAAATACTCCGGTAAGCTCGCTCTCCGCTTGTCTTTTTTGGCTCCGTGGAAGAGCATTGCGCTTTTTGTTTTTGTGACTTGAAAGGACCTCGGTTCGAATAGCCAGTTCGATAAAGTTCTTTAACATTTTTTAAAGATGTTTCTGCATTATTCTATCATTTCACCTTGGACTTCTGCAGAAGATGTTTCTTTTTTTCTCTATGCTTGACCACCAGGCCTGACACGCAGGATTCCTGCAAAAGGGAGCGAAGCGCGCGAGGGCGTGAGCTTAGGTAGATGCCTCTTTAGCGGTTGCAGAGCAATGAATAATGACACGCTGTTACTGCAAAATTGATTTACTTCAAAATATTCATTAGCAGGTTACACGGAAGTTCTTGTCCATAGCTGGGCGGCGCATATGCAGACGGTGCCCATGTGGCAAGCACTCCTCCTGTCGCCGATGACCGTGGCTTTGACAGCGCCGAAGACGCACTGCGAAGCGGGAAACTTTATGCTACGTGCGCCTCAGCGACACCGGCAAACCACAGAAGACCAAGAACTCAAGCTTCGCCATACGGACTCTGTAGCGCCCCAACGATCCCGTTTGGAAGGAAGTTAAGCGGCAGTTAAACGGGGCGGGGAGGGAGGGAGACGTGTGGGGGCAAAGCACGTCGTCGTCGTAGCACATGCACATTTGGCATCGTGATTTTCCAGCAAAATGTCCCCAGATTTTTCTTTGTGGCCTTTGTGTCAAGCAAACGCGAGAACGACGCTGTCGTGTTCGATGGCGCCGTTGGGTCGCCATTGTGGCACACAGCGGCGCGGGGCTGCGTAAAGGCTGTCACCACCCTGAACCTCTTCTATCGAGGCAGCCTAATTTTGCGAGCACATTAGCGCCACCTAGGGGCATTTACTGACTTATCGTCACATTGCGGCAGTTGCATGCACGCCAAACACTGCGCTTCACAATATCTGTCAGAAAGTATGGATTATTGACACCGATTTTCTACAGAACGCACTCGCAAGCGAATGCTTTATCGAGCTCACTTCGCTGTATCAAAGTGAAGAATATAGCAATGATTTCAAGTAAGATTTTAGAAAACTACTTCAATAATATTTAACCCATAAATGTAGATTTTAGTATCAGAGAAAGGAATACGTTGTTTAAATCTACTTTATCTTTTTGTGATGTACAAAACTTGTAATATGTGTGGGATTAGGTCTGCCCTTCCGGAATTCTAAATAAATGCACACATTTTACACTCTCAGACCTCATATAGCTAAATAGACGAGGTTTGTTTTGTTGCAACTTATAACTTGATAGAATTTTAGAGCACAGCTCTTAATTAGGCGCCCGCTCCTGCGGTGAGCATCGGCATTGTCCCTAGTAACCGAGCGGACGAGCACAGCGAAGATGAAAGCGAACGGGGAGTGCAGCGGGAGATGAAAGACGATGATAGCGAAGATAGCACGAGGCGGGTATTGCGAAAGCGTGAGGAGAAAAGCGTAGTGCCTCGCAAAACGGGCTTTGTGGCGACGATGGCTACGAGCTGGCACCGGAGTAGCACGCGTCATCTGTATGGGAACAAAGCGCTGTATGAGCGGAGGTCTGTCTACGGCGGCTGCTGTCAATGGCGCCCAAGCGTTACCTACGCGCTGCCTATCGCGACCTCCCGATTAGAGAGGCATTAGCGCCACACTGCTCTCCGTCTGCAACGTGCCGCACGAGACAGATTATTCGCGCCAGCTAATATATCGCGAAATGAAAACGCGTATAGAGCTGCTCTCAAATTTTGGTTTAGGGAATCGTTATAGTCGGTGAATTTTTATGTCCGCAGCTGTTTTGCCAAAGGCTTGTGATAACTTCTTTAGTTCGATGCGGTACAACTTTTCCTTATTTTAAAATGTGACTCAGACAATCTTGGCACACATCGTTTATTGTTGCTTCTTTTGTGTGTCATCATTGTATGATTGCCAAGTGGCCTTTATAATAAGTTGCGAGAACTTGTGGAAAACAGCCACACGCACAATTCCATCTACAGTGCGACTGCATCCAAGCAGCTCGACGTATCGGCAACGTGGCATTCGAAACGACGCTAACGTATAAAGCTTTCTCACACTAACATTTCAAATGCAGTATTTGTGCAAAAAAATGTATTAATGGCCGGTAACGAGGTAATGGCTGCGTTAAAAACTTCTTGATTTTCGTACTGTGAGAGAACTCCTACGCAATCTTGACGATGTTAAAGAACTCCTCCGCAAATTTAGTCCAAAGGTGATGTGTGTACAAGAAACACACCTAAAATTAACACAGGCGAACTTTTTAAGGCAATATGTCACTTTCCGCAAAGACCGCGACGACGCTCTCGCCTCGTCAGGGGGTGCAGCCGTAATGGTCGATAAGGGCGTTGCATGTCAACAATTAAGCCTCCGAACGTCCTTGAGGCAGTTGCTGTCCGAGCAGTGTTGTTTGGTAAACTAGTCACAATTAGCTCCATCTACATTCCCCCTTCCTATCAGCTTTCCAGAACAGAATTTCAGAGCTTCACCGATGAACTTCCTGCGCCATACATAGTCGCTGGTGATCTTAACGCTCATAGCCCCCTGTGGGGTGACTCTCGTTGCGATGCGCGAGGGCGCGTTATAGAAAATTTTCTGTTTTCTTCAGGTGAATGCTTATTGAACAAGAAAGAACCTACGTACTACAGTATTACACATAACACATACTCGTCCATAGACTTAAGCATAGTGTCGAGCACACTAATGCCATACCTGGAGTGGTCCGTTCTCAAGAACCCCTATGGAAGCGACCACTTCCCAATTATGTTGAACTGAACGAAACGAGATGGATGCTTGTCACCACCTCCTCGATGGAACGTGGACTCGGCGAACCGGGAACTGTTCCGAGAGCTAACACACTTAGGCCGTGATGACATTGTTGCTCTTAACGTAGACGACGCCGTAGCATATCTAACTGGTTTTATTATTGACGCTGCTACAAAATGTATTAAACAAAATAGCGGACTGGCTCAGAAGCGCCGCATTCCTTGGTGGAACGAAGAATGTCGTAAAGCGCGCAAAAATCAAAACAAAGCTTGGGGATTGCTTCGCGATTCTCCTACTGCCTAAAATCTTATTAATTTCAAACAGGTTAAATGGCAAGGCAGAAGGACACGTCGACGTGCAAAGAGAGAGAGTTGGGAGAGGTACATTTCTAGTATAAATTCCTACACAAACGAGGCAAAAGTATGGAACCGGGTGAATAAATTAAAGGGCCGTGAGACGAACCCGCTGCCCTTAGTGAGCACCCAAGGAGATGGCCTGGAGGATGAGGCAGATTGTCTGGGCGAACACTTTGAATATGTCTCCAGTGCATCTCAATACAGACAAACACTTCTGAGGTTCAAAGAGCGCGCAGAGCGGCAGCCCCTCGATCGGAAATGTGCCCTAAATGAACATTACAACTGCCCGTTTAGTTTAGCTGAACTTAAAGCTTCTATCGCTTCTTGCAACGGCTCGGCACCAGGTGCTGACCGTATCATGTATGAAATGATCAAGCACCTACACCCTGAAACACAAAAGACACACCTCTCTCTTTTTAATCTCATGTGGGCTGCTGGTTCCATTCCATCTTCTTGGAAAGAAGCTATAGTAATCCCCATACTTAAACAGGGCAAGTACCCGTCCTTACCTAGTAGCTACAGACCCATTGTTTTGACAAGCTGTCTGTGCAAGCTCTTCGAAAAGATGATTAACCGGCGCCTAATCTGTGTCCTAGAAAGCAACGGAATACTAGATCCTTACCATTGTGGCTTCCGAGAAGGTAGGTCGACTACAGACCACCTTGTCCGCATCGAGGCAATCATAAGGGATGCCTTTATACACAAATAGTTTTTTCTCTCCGTATTTCTTGATTTATAGAAAGCGTATGACACCACATGGCGCTTCGGTATTATCCGAGACCTTTCCGCTATGGGTGTCCGCGGCAACATGTTGAGTACTATCCAAAGCTGCCTTTCTAACCGTACCTTTCGTGTAAGGGTGGGTCAGGCCTTGTCTATGTCTTTCACCCAGGAAACTGGTGTCCCGCAAGGCGGTGTGCTTAGCTGTACACTGTTTATTGTGAAAATGAATTCTCTACGCACGGCTATTCCACGAACGATGTTCTACTCTGTATATGAAGATGATGTCCAGATTGGTTTTAAATCGTGCAACTTTGCTGTCTGCGAACGACATGTCCAGCATGGCTTAAATAAAGTGGCTAAATGGGCTGATGAAAACGGTTTTAGGTTGAGCCCACAGAAAAGCACATGCGTCCTTTTCACTAATAAGAGAGGAATAGTTAGACCCTGCTATTGAGCTCTCTGGTACCACATTACCTGTAAGCAAAGAGCACACGTTTCTCGGCATCATATTGGACTCGAAACTCACATTCGTTCCGCACATCAAATACTTGAAGGTTAAGTGCCTGAAAACAATGAACTTATTGAAGCTGCTGTCGCGTACAACATGGGGCAGTGACAGGAAATGCATTTTAAACTTGTATAGGTGCCTTGTCGGCTCACGACTTGACTACGGCGCGATAGTGTATCAGTCTGTTACACCCAGTGCTTTAAAAATGTTGGATCCTGTTCACCATTTAGGAATGCACCTCGCGACTGGGGCCTTCAGGACAAGCCCCGTACAAAGCCTTTATGTGGAAGCAAACGTGTGGTCGCTCCACCTTCTGAGGACTTATGCCAGCTTTACATATTTCCTTAAAATAAATGCAAACCGTACACATCCTACCTATTTTACCATAAACTATACCACATGTTCCACACTATTTAATAATCGACCAACAGCGAAGCAGCCCTTCTCGCTACGCGTGAGAAAGCTCAGTGAAGAAATGGGTGCTGCACTATTTGAACATTGCCTAATGCCTCCAGCGAAGCTGCTACCGCCGCGGCAGTGGCAGCTGGTTGAATGTGACACTGTGATGTGTGGTGCGCGACGGTGATATTTGTGGTGTACGACAAGGTGCGGTACATTCAAACAAGAAGCAGACGACAAGGAGAGCGCGCGCCGCTCTACCACGCCGCGCCGAAAACGACGACGCCGAAGAGCGGCCAGCGCGTGAACACGTGGCACAAGAAAAGAAATCAAAAGAAAAAAAAGCCAATCCAATCACAAAAGAACACGGAGCCTCGAGCAGCCAATGAGAAATCGACGAGTCGACCAGAGCAGCAGAAAAAGGAGCCGCGCTGGCAGTAGGGGGAGGAGTTCCAGAAGCGGCACCAGGACAAGGTCGGCCACCGGATCGGGAGTTGAAGACGGCCGTCGGGTTCCGGACCCGAGCCACCAGGACTTCACCCGGCCGGGGCCTCCTGCCAACCCATTCCTGGGCGCCGCCACTCCATCCGTTCGAGAACTGCTGCCCGACGCCGGCAAGCGTCTGCGCCCGTGGGCAGAAGGAGAGCTGTCGGGCTACGGGCCCGAGCTCTACGACCAGCTGCCCGGTCAGAACGCCGCCACCGTCAACCCCTGCTGCCAAGCCGCCTGCCTTCCCGGGCATCGCCACCCTGCCCGATAGTCAACTGCTGCTGCCCGAGGCCGGTGAGCGTCTGCGTCCGTGGGCAGAACGTGAGCTGTCGGACTACGAGCCCGAGTGCCACGATCAGCTGCCCGACCAGAACGCCACCACTGTCGACCCGTGCTACCGAGCCGCCTGTCCTCTTCCACCGAGCCAGAGCTGCCACGCTCTGGCAGCCTGTACGACGCTCCGACACAACGTCTTTTGGTGAGACCAACACCGCTTATCTCGTCGTCTCGTCTCCGCTTCGCCGCGTCGAGACTGTAGTGCATACGCACACCCGCAGCCTGCCCGAACTTGCCTCATAACATTAGCGTTCCAGCTACGTGTTTTCATGTTATCGTTGTGTGTTTGGTTTATGGTTTTCTTTTCCTTTTAGTTTTATTAAAAGTTTGTGTGTTTCCCAACCAACGGCTTTGTCCTCGATTGGGTTCTGGAAGGCTCCGCCTCAGAGAACCGCCAGAAACATTAACACAAAAGAACCTGCTCATCACAGACACATCGTTTATTGAAGTCACAAAACACGCGCCATATGCACACATTCAAATGCATTTTTTAGAAATAAAGTCGAAATACTCTTGCCCTGAATTTTACACAGACGCATCAAAGTCACATGCCGGCGTTTCCGTCCTTCTAGGAATCCGATGTACTTTATCCCCGCACAAGCTTCTTTACGGCAGAGGCCTATGCAGTACTATCGGCGGTGAAACACGTTGATAGATTTAAACTCCAAAAGGCTGTAATATTTACCGACTCATTAAGCGTTGTTAAAGCGTTAATGATGCCGCAAAAACATAAAACCCCTGTAATTATCAACCTCACTGATCTGCTTTGTTTATGCATCTGAACAACAAATCATAATATGCTGGGTGCCTGGGCATAGAGACATCGAGGGTAATGTTCTTGCCGACCAAATGGCCACATCAAAAACATCGCACGCTATTAATCGTACCGCTGCTGTCCCTGTAACAGATTTGAAAACTTTCTTGCGCAAAAAACTGCGAAGCCATTGGCAACGCTTGTGGGATGCGGAAACAATAAGCTTCACTTGATTAAGCCACAGTTAGGTTTCTGGCCCTCTGCATCAAAAACACGGCGAACTGATGTCCTATTCTGTCGCCTCAGAATAGGACACACATATGGTACCCACAATTTTCTATTGAATGGTAATGATCCTCCAACCTGTGGTACATGTGGCGAGAGGCTCACCGTTCTTAACGTCCTCCTGGAGTGCAGGGAAGCGGAGAGAGAGAGGAAGAAACATTTTGCTCTGGCATACCGCTGTTCAATCCCTCTCCATCCCGCTATGTTTCTTGGTAAAGAACCGCTTTTTAATACCAAAGCAGTCCTCGCTTTTTTGAGCGATGTAGTCCTACATGTTATAAGCCCAGCAAATACGTAGCGCATACTCTCTCCAGAGAATGCCGCCGCGATAGAGTACAGTATAGCACATGCCTCCAGGCCCTTGCACTTCAAGGGCTCTGTCTAGGCAGTAGTGTGTTTTGAAAATTCCCGCCTGTGACTTATTTTAGTATATCATCCTTTCACAATGCATCTCACGTGTCCATAGCACACCTCATTAGTCATTGCCATAATCTTATTACCTACCGATTTTACGCACCTTACAGCGACTATTTTAGGCCCCTTTACAGACATGCCACATCTGTTTTATCCACACCTTATAATTCACTATTCATACCACTGACAAGCCATTATCATCGCCTTGGAGCTCTTTGGCCACATCTGGCCCTTGCGCCAAGAAACTCCAACAATCATCATTGATTTTCATACTGGATTAGTCGCTTTGAAACGGTTGATAACGCCTGTGGATTATTCACCTCGAAGGAAGAACTCCTACGATATTAACATTATATATATATATATATATATATATATTGTGGGCGTTTATTACGCACATCTTCCTTATGTGTATGTTATCATCATCATCCTCGCACTTTTACCTATCCTCCTCTTCGCCTGTATATGTGTTCATCATCATCGCCTGTGTGCTGCGCTGGTTCGCTGACGAGCTCCCGGGCCTAATAAACGTCGTTCCAACCAAGACGTCACAAGTGGTGGAGTGTGCTCTTCGGTCCTACGTCCTCTGGCCGTCCGGTCCTTGGCCTCGCCTCTTATTTCCGTCGCTTTATCCAGAACTTTGCCTCCATCGCAGCTCCATTACACAAGCTACTAGCTTCCGGTGTACCCTTTCTGTGGTCCCAGGAATGCGAATTGGCATTTGCACGCTTGAAGGACGCCCTCACCTCTGCACCTGTGCTTTGCCATTTTGATGAGGCCGCACCGACTCTCCTACACACAGACGCTAGCGGCCGCGGTATAGGTGCTGTTCTTCTGCAACGCGACAACTCTTCGCGAGAGAG
This sequence comes from Dermacentor silvarum, assembly GCF_013339745.2. Lineage (NCBI taxonomy): Eukaryota > Metazoa > Arthropoda > Arachnida > Ixodida > Ixodidae > Dermacentor > Dermacentor silvarum. The sequence goes on along the minus strand of NC_051155.1, from coordinate 181,568,408 downwards.
AGTCATTGCATACGCCAGCCGTGTACTCAGCGCTTCCGAAAATAACTATACGATCACTGAGCAAGAGTGCCTGGCTATTGTTTGGTCGATACAGAAGTTTCGCCCTTATCTCCACGGCCGCCATTTCACCATCGTTACGGACCACCACGCTTTATGCTGGCTTTCCACGCTCAAGAACTTGTCTGGACGCCTGGGTCGCTGGATTTTACGCCTCCAAGAGTATGATTTCGAAATCATATACAAGTCCGGGAAGAAACACCAAGACGCCGACGCTCTTTCTCGCTGCCCGCTTCCTACGGCCCCGCTCGACGCCTCTGCAATCGCTTCGCACGTCACCAGTTCGACCGACACTGCTACGGTTTCCTCCCTGGCCTCTATGTACGAACTGCCTTTCGACGATGATCAGCCACTCGCCTCTCGTCAGCTGGCTGACCCGTACTGTCAACGCTTCATTGATCACCTCTCTGGGGCTTCTCGTCCACCTAACGCGCGCCTCCGTCGCCAGCTCGCGCACTTTAAGCTGGACGATGGCGTGCTGTATCGCCGTATTTACCATCCTGACGGGCAACGCTTGGGTGCCAGTTCTACCACGCTCTCTCCGACTTCGTGTCCTCAACGCCTTTCACGATGATTTGACAGCTGGCCACCTTGGGTTCCATAAAACCTATGACCGCATTCGAAGTCGTTTCTATTGGCCTGGCCTTTCTGCTAGCGTCGCCAGATACGTCGGTTCCTGCTCTCCCTGCCAGCGTCGCAAGCTCCCAACATCTGCTCCTGCCGGCCAATTACAGCCGCTTCCGTGCCCTGCAGCCCCGTTCGAGGTTGTTGGGATCGACCTTTACGGGCCCCTTCCGGTCACTACTGCTGGCAATCGATGGATAGTGACTGCTGTCGACCATCTGACGCGCTACGCTGAGACAGCTTCTGTGCTTACTGGCTCTGCTTCGGAAGTTGCTCACTTCGTTCTTGAAGCCATTATTCTACGCCATGGTGCTCCTCGTGTACTGCTCAGTGACCGTGGAAAGGCGTTCCTTTCCCAACTGCTAAACGAAGTTCTTCAAGCCTCCGGCACAGCCCACAAGACAGCTTCTAGCTATCACCCCCAGACTAACGGCCTGACCGAGCGGTTTCATCGCACCCTTGCCGACATGATCGCCGCTTATATTCAACCAGACCACAAAAACTGGGATGTTCTTTTACCATTCGTCACTTTCGCCTATAACACGGCCGTGCAGCGCACAACTGGCTACTCGCCATTTTACCTCGTTTATGGACGCTCCCCTACTTTCTTTCTGGACGTTTCATTCTTCAACTCCAAGGCTAATACATCTCTATCATCGTGCGAAGAGTACATTTCCCGACTCGACCACTGTCGCCAGCTTGCTCGCCTGAACACAGAGGCCAGACAACAAGACCGGAAAAATATTTACGACGAATGCCATCGCGTTGTATCTTTTCGACCTGGTGACGAGGTCCTGCTCCTGACTCCTGTTCGCACCCCTGGTTTATGCGAAAAATTCCAGCCACGGTTTATCGGGCCGTACATAGTCCTTGGACAGACTTCGCCTGTCAACTATCGCGTTACTCCTCTTGACGCCCCCACAGACCGCCGTTGCCGCAATACCGAGGTTGTCCACGTCTCCCGCATGAAGCCCTTCACGCGGCGTGCCTCGACACCTTGACGGCCGGCCAGGATGGCCGCTTTCACGTCGGGGGGAAATTAGTGTGGGCGTTTATTACGCACATCTTCCTCATCTGTATGTTATCATCATCATCCTCGCACTTTTACCTATCCTCCTCTTCGCCTGTATATGTGTTCATCATCATCGCCTGTGTGCTGCGCTGGTTCGCTGACGAGCTCCCGGGCCTAATAAACGTCGTTCCAACCGAGACGTCACAATATATCTAGCTGCAACCATTAGGCGTTCTACCTAGATCAAGCAGAAAGCCTCTCGAAGCTGTTAGGCTTAGATGAACACCCTAGAAACCATGCAAGTTAAAAAAAAGAAAAAATGTAGGTGCAGGTTGCTAAATAGAACAAGGAACAGTTATGAAAGGCAGAAAACGACAAGAAAGACATCCACTGTACTTCAGATAAGAGAGCAAGGCATTTGAGTTAGAAATGAAAATGTAAAATGACGCAAAGAGGATTATGTAAACGTCAGGTGGATGGTGGGTGTCACGAAGGTGGCCGATTTTTGCAAAATGACAGTTTTTCAGTACGTGTTTTTTTTCCGGTTTCCTTTTTTAAACAGCGGAGCTGTTTAAGCTCTTGGTTAGGCCGAGTTGTACGAACAAAAAACTGATGACGTCACCGCGCGTTCCATAGTAACCACCTCGCGGAGCGGCGTGTGCTTCGCCTCCTCTCCGTGCCATGCACATGCTGCTTTGACATGGGACGTTAAAGAGAGGGAAGGAGAGCATGTGCGTGGCACGCGCGATGCTCGGGAAAGAGAAAGAGAAAATGAGATAGAGAGAGAAATTGTAGCAGCACCAACGAGGCAACGCGCAGAGCTGCTGCCGACGTCGGCCGCGTTTCCCCGCGTTCGCGCCGAACGCGCGCGGCGTCCGTGACTGCCGCCGGCGCCTCTGGCGGCAGCTCGGAGGGTTTCGACCAGCCACGCCCCGGCAAGCGTGGAGGCGCAGCTTGGCCGTGACGACACCGGGGAGATAAAGCTGGGAGCCGTCGCGACGGCGGCTGAACTCGCGTTGACTCTGTGGCAAATACATGTACCTTGACATGGGACGACCAAAGAAGATCCGGACACCCGTAGAAGAAGCCGCTCATATTGAAGCAAGTCGCGCGACCAAGCGAGAATCTGCGCGTCGGCGGCGAGCCGATTCGGAATACCGTGACTAGCAGCACTTATCATTTCCTTGCAAAACTTAGCCAAGCCTAGTAAAACCTGGAAGAAGCTAGGTCCATCACCAGCTCAGCTGTTTACTACAGCCTTGCACCACTAGTGCAAGCTGCCCACATTTTTTTGTTAGTGTCGAATGTGTCTGCCACGTACGAGCAAACGTGGCGCTGTCATGAATGCAATCGACACACCTCACATGCAACACACCTCACATGCAAACGTAGGTCATTTGGAATTATGTCGCCCGAAGTCGACAAATACAATGCCAGTCGCACCGTTCTACTTTTCTTTATCATTTTTACATTTTTGAAAGGAATCATATTATGTCCTAATTTATTACCCTACATATGCATATGATGCGTTTTTACATCTTTGCACAAAAACGGCGTGAAAGCACAGTTGATTGGCTGATGCCAGTAAATCGATTTGCAGTGAAGGCGATGCACCTTAACAGCCTTTAAACATTTGCTTTGTTGTTAAACTTGACACACGCTTTTGTCTCGTTAACAGGGAATGGGAATGCCTATCATCTCGGCGTTTCGTTGTTGCCATTTTTTTTTTCATAGAAATGCAGACAGAATGAAGCAGTAGCTATCGAAAAACTGTTTCTGGCGAATCGTGAGAAATACGCACCGAAATTCAGCTCCAACCGTGGTCTCGAACATCACCACACACCAGAGTTGATTTGTCACCTGTGCAAATGCAACACGGGGTGCTATAACGTAAAATTATTCCAAACAGTTTTGATTCCAATTTCTGCAATCAGCCTCCACGATTGGTCAAAACATTTTCGGGCCACTGTCAATTTCGCCTGTCTGTCACGAGACGTCACGAAAACCACGATAGCTCTCCATCTGATATAACGTGTACACACTCATTATCCATGTATAAACCGCCCCCAAAAAAATAATCATTCCTGATTGGATGCCTTTTTTACCATTACCCCTCAGCTATTGGTCCAATGTTTTCTGGCTACTCCCACTTCGCCTATCTGTCACGCGACCTCACAAAATCGCGAAAACTCACCACGTCAAAGTGACGTGTACGTGAAAAAATGCATTAATATGCCAAACAAAACTGAATTTTTTTCTGAATAGCCACAGACTGCCCCGTTCCGAAAGGAATAGAAGATGGCTGCCTGCCGATCGCTCAGGCCCTCGCTACTCGCACCTGCCGGTGAGCATGTATTTATTTGCACACGATAAACCGTTTTGCGTGGCAGTAAAACGTTATCGAGCCCTTTCGGCATGCATACGACATGGTTCTGCCAAATCTTCCTTGCTGTGGATCCGTTTTATCGGCATTGTTATCCTTCCGTTGCATGCCGCCGCGATTTTCGACAAGCCACAGCAAGCCAAGTAAGGCGAAGCGCACCAATCGGAGAAGCCGGCACCACCCTCTTCATGCGCATATCTATTTTCACAATGGTGGCTCGGCCCCATAAAAACCCTCTCCACTAGAGCGTGCTCCTCGCCTCTTGTCAGCCAATTAGATAAGAAAAACCGCTGAGTGTAGACAATGTTATTGGTTTTGAAAGCGAACAAAGGTGACCTCCTATAAACGAGGAGAGTGTTTGATTGGGTTGTTCAGACAACGCTCCGGGTCACCGCCCGGTGCTTGCGTCAGGGGTTACGTAAATTTGACATCAGGAGTTTGGAATCAAAATAGTTTGGAATCATTTTGCGTTATAGCACCCATGATGAGTAACGCACCCTAAATTGCGGCTCCGATTATCGAGAACACCCAACTCGTACTATCAGTGTGTGGACCATACATCGCATATGTGCAACTATATTTGTATGATATGTATATTTATATGACAGCATATTTGTAATATATTGATATGGTTTGCACATTTGTAAGATACCTTTCCATGAAGACGTTATTGCAAGCCTAAGTTGCACGGTACGTATAATCTACTGATTGATTCTCTGATTATATACCTGAATAATTTAATGAATGAATGAATGAATGAAAATGTTAAACATCCTAGGGCAACATAGGCGTTATGAGATGCCTTAGTAAGGAGGGAGGGGGGTTGTATATTAACTTCGGCAACCTGGGTTTTTAACATGCAACCAAAACGCGGTAGACGAAAGTTTTAGCAACTCCGGCAGCACTGGAATGCTGCCAACGCAGTAGAAAGAGTAATTAGCGACGTCGCGCTGGGCCGCAAAACACAATAACTACTCAGTTACCGGCAGCAACGGCTGTAACTGTAATAAGACCTGCACCTGCTCTGGAAAGGTTTCATTGGCCGCTGCCTGCCACCGTGATGTCTCTCTTCTAAGTCTTGTTTGCGCGTTTAGCTCTCTTGTGCTGACGCATAAAAAGACGTTAGAAGGGTACTTAGGGGGCCTTTTTTACAGCAACGCCAAGGCGGTCGTTTAGGTAGTGTGGTTAAGAACTTTACGCCGATAGGGGCTACGGTAACATGCCCTTCTCCTGTGTTGTGCAGTTAGTGTGCCCTAGACCCCCGACCATTACACAGAAAGGTTAGGAGGGGAGGGGGTAGGGGGGAGGTGGCGTTGCATGCTACCTTTTATCAGACTCGTTGTCTCTAGCCACACCGCTGGCAAGAAAAAAAAAAGAAAGAAAGACGCGAAAAGCGGCGCTACTATAGCAAACTACGCCCGAGCAGGCTTCATCTAAAATCCATTAGGGTAATTTTCGGCATCCAGGGAACAGCTCCGGGATCCCGTTTACCACTTTCCCTCTCCGTGGGCGCCCTTCGTAGCTTAGGGCCGAAAGGTTTCGTAAATAAGTAATTAATATGCGTGGCCCTGGCGTCGCATCAACGCTTTCTCTTAAGAAGGATCGTGCAAGGTGATTTTTGTTTTGTTCATTGACAGACCGGAGCTTCCTGACCTGACCCTTCCGAAAGAAAGCACCATCTGCCCTTTTTTCTTTATCACCTCCGTTTGTAAAGGGTAAAGTAGCTTACAAGAAGTGTTTGCTAGGCGCACTCTTTGGGAAGGGTGCAGTGAGGCTGCAAGCTCACTCTACGCGTACAACTGTGAAAGGGTGCTTAGCCCCTTTGTAGAAACAACGTAGTAACATCGAAAATTATAAGGGCGTACACCTATTTTAAAGATTTCTTTACTGGCCTACGCTCCAAAGAAAAAAAAAGAAAAAAAAGAACTCGGGAAAAGATATTATCGTGTTTAGGCATCAGGAATCGTTCTATCAAGTTTTATCAGTGCTGTTAGAAAGCTCTAAGCATAATTCCTGTTTGTCGCGCTCAAGTAAAACTGTCAATAAAGGCTGGAAAAGAAAACAACAGGAATAATTAAAATAATAATTATTCAAGCAGTTATATCAAGGACACTACTCTATCGTAAATTGAATCGGAAATGTTTGCCAGTGATGGCGCTTCGCAACATCCTCAATACCCGTTTCATGGTGAAACCCTTCAAGGTGAGAGAAAAAGTGGCGCCTCAGTAATCTTACGCTGGTTATTTTTGCTATAATCAGTTAAATAGGTGCTCGTGTTACACACACAGGCATTGTAGTTGCTCATTATTAGCAGTAACAAAAGAGCTATGTTACTCGACGACAAATCCCCAAAACACTTCAAAACGCATGGAAAGCTCTTTCTCCATATGCTCCGTCCTTAGCGCGAGCTTGCGAAGGACGTTCAAGGACGCACTGCCAGAATTTTGCGCGTACTTAGAAACATCTTGCAATTTTTTTTTCTCCAGATAACGTTAAACCGGCTGGACTCGAGACCATTTTCAGCGTCAAAGATACTGGGACCGTGGCCACATCCATCGCCCGCGTAAAAATGTATCCGCGCACTAGTGCAGTGTTTGAAATCCAGCGGCCTGAGAGACGGCGTATAGCCCTACTGTGCATCCTCCCGCAAGTAAGGTCAGTTCTTTGTCTCCCTCTCTTTTTCGCTTTCTATTCCCCCCTTTTCCTAACCCCCAGTGTATAGGGTAGCAAGTCGGACGCCCGTCTGGTTGACTTTCTACATTTCCTCTCCTAACCATGTTACTCTAATTCCGTCACTGTGATGAAAAGATGCTTTTATGATTAGAAATTTTGCGATCAATTCAGCGCCGCTGTATTCTTTGTAGTGTTCGCGCTTGAAACGTTTCTAAACAGTTATTCGTAATCCTTATCGCACTTGTTCGACTGTAAGATGTGCTGTTAAACGGACTAGTTGGTTGCGAGAATATTCATTCACCTTACCAGTGTGAAGAAACGGGACACAAAGAAGAGACTGCGTGTCTGCGTCTCCTTCCTGTGCCTGGTAACATGAATGAAACACTTCGAACGCTCTTAAAACAGCAAGCAACAAACAGAACAATACAATCAAGTAAATACGAGTGAGCCGAGGCCGTAAGAATGCGAGTAAAGGAGATAAAAAAAGTGGCTAGAAAATAGAGTTATAGCACAGGCCATTTGGCCTTAGAGCCTAAAATGGGGCGCACTAAGCCAGAATTGTCCCGCGAGAACACAGAGTAGCGCCGGTAAAAGGAAAGACAGAAAAAGATTCTAGCACGCATTTATAGACTCTCGGCCGGTTGCGCTTATGATGGGCTGTTAAAATTCGTACTCTTCCAGGTCGGAATGTAAGAGACGCGTGATGTTGCTAGCAAATTGGCGTGAAACGGAGACGTTGGACCGAAATAAGCCCTTGGAGGCAGCAATAAGAGTAAAGAGAGCGGTAGTTCTGGACCGGGATGATTCAGAGATGTTGCTTGGGCATTATCAGAAAGATTACACTTATCGATGCTCGTTCATCTCTAAATGGCAGCAAAGATAATAAAAGCCACGTTATTATGGATTGCCACTCATTTCGTTCGATAATAGGCCCGCGCGAAAGAGCCTGAGAAACCATCGCAATGATGACCTTTATGGTCTCTAGGCAGTTCAGTGAAGTCAAGCTCATAACCTCAGGCCTAAGCAGAAATCCTCTAAATCACTTTTGTTGGCGATGCCGAACATGAGCGTTCAGGTTCATTTTCTTGTACGTAATGAATTGAGAGTGCAATTACGTGGGGTGATAAAACGCTCAGCAACGCTCCCAAATATGCCCGATTAGATTCATGCATGCTTCTTTGGAGAAGGCGTAAATGTCTTTTAGAAGTTTACTTTCGAGCAGGCCACTAAAAAAAAAAAGGAAACCTGTTGTACTTAAGTAAATTTTGCTGTCATGAATCACGTAGACATTTACACAAGTTGCGAGAATAATCGCATGATCGCTTGACGGTAACCCGGGGGTATTGAGTGCAGAAACATAGAACATGCTTAAACTGCAAATATGTACAGCCAGTGCTGAGGAATTATCTCCCCAAAACTAGACGAACTGGCAACAACCTCGTAAAATTATAATAATAAATAAATAAAAACAGATGCGTTAAAATGTCCATCGTGAAGAGAGCGCTGCCGTTAAGATAATTACGTAGTCAAGTGGTGAACGAAACAGAGCGTCAGGCTATCTTTATTTTTTTGGGGGGTGTACGAGCCGGGTATCATCGTCATGTGGATGTGGCGCGAGTAACGCAGCAGAAGTGGTCGAGTGTCTCACACACGTTCCGTGCTGTATGACGGTGCAGCTTGCCAGGTGTCGGGGCAGAACTTTGGTGGGGATGAGTAGAGTTGGTGAAACTGCTATTGTCGACAGAGAAGTCCAAAAGAAAAAAAAAGGGTCTAGGAGGATGATGAGTTTCAGTTAGTGCCCTTCCTTTAAGAATCAGCGACTCCACGGTTGCTTTACAGGCGACCGCTATTAACCCTTGCCGCGGTCATGGTCGTCCTTGAATATCTCTAGCGGAATAATTCGTGGAAAGATTTATGATGGGCTTTGGCGTCGCCTAGCGTTGAGCTTCGTCACCAACGTGGCGAAGAAAGGAATGTGAGAGAAAAGCAAAAAGGGAGAGAAAAGAGATCGCACGCGCGAGGACAGAGTTCACGCTACCCAACCATTTTCTTACGACCGAGCACTTCGCAACTTTTCGGCTATGGAAATTGCGGTCAGCGATACTTTTTTCTGCGACCGCGTTTTTGTTCGAGCGAAACTGTTTATAGATTACGAAGGCGCATCGCGGAAAGAGAGAAAAGGCGGAAAGAATTTATATTCAGTATGCAAAGCATGCATAATTCAACGAGGTAGGCTTTCACCTATGAGTCAGATGAAATATGCTTCAAGCTTTGTGGTTTCTTGCGTGTTTCTGAGCACACACATGCGTGTGTGAGTGAGCGCCAATATATTCGAGCCCCGGAAACTAAACGCGACGGAACTGCCCACGAATGGCTCACGTCGACCGCTTTGTCATCTCTATCCCTGAGTTGCTTATCTGACTTAGAGCCTTTGAAACATTAAAACATCAGGAAGAGAATTAACTTCTGTGTCCTTTTTATTGACGGTTATAAGAGTGAAACAACAGTATTGCCCGTTTATGTTTTGCGCTTTTAAGTCTCTAATTTAGGTCGCTTTGTCGTTAGTTCTCAGTTTTCAGTGAGCGTTAGACAACCGTAATGGATACATGTTGTGCATAATTTCTACATCACCGCGTTGCCTTTTCTTTGTGCGTTAATTCTTTTGTAGTCTGCGGATATGTTCCCAAATAGGAGGACTATATAGGCAGGTTTACAATTAATTTCACTACTACGTCACCTTGGCAGAAAGTAATGGATCATCAGCTCTAATTATCTATAATCAAAGCATACTTTCCTATTAACGGCTTTTTTTTTTATTGGATCACCGAATGTGCATTTTCGTCGTTATTCACAGCGTTTCTGAAAAGAAAAGCAAACATTTAGACGAAATTTAACGAACGTCGTCACGTTTGTTTCGACCATTATACTCAAGTTTGATACTGTTTGCGCGGGTGTCACTTTAGAGAATTAGTACAAATCAACGTGCGAAACTATAGAGAAGTTCCCAAGCCAGCGCGCTGAGACAGTGAGAAGCACAGAGCCCATCGCGTTGGCGCTGCTTAGTGACGTAAGCAGAACACCGCCTTGAGGGGGCGTGGTTTTGAGCTCGCTGCAGCCTCCCAGTTTCGGTTTCGTGCACTCTGATAGGCGAATTTCGTCCTGCCACAATTCCGCGGGTATGCCCGGGTAATCACGTCTTTCAATATCTAAACGTTTATATGATTCGTAGGGAAGTTCGCTTCAATTTTCCGATTACGATGAGCCGGCGGAAACTAAAAGCTTAAAGGCTAATTAACGAAATTTTCGTTAATTAGCGAATAATTAACCTGTATTACCGGTCACCTCATAGTCGCCACCGCTGACGGCATGCATCCGAAGGAACCGTCCTTTTATTTCAAAACGGCAGTTTTTTTTTTTTTAATCTCACTTAAAGTATTCGTAAAAACACCCCGCGTAAGCAGCCAATGGAGTACATGGAATCCCGAAGCGACGATAGCAGAGAGCCAAGCGATGCGGGTCATCAAATTCTGAATTAATGGAATTACGTGCGGGCCAATATAAATCCGGCTACGTGGAAAGTGCAAGAAACTATGTGGTTTTTAAAAACATAACAGCATAAGTGGCTAAAAATATTCCAAGAGCGCAAATCCCTGCAGCGAGTAAGTAATTACAGAAAAAAATAATAATATCAGGAATGGCAGGAGATGAAGTCGCCAGCGTGCCGGGCAATTTCGGACGACAGAAGCGTAATGTAATTAATACCGCGGGACCAGGTGTGACCAGGTTATGCCGAAATACGGATAACGACGGAAAAGAAAAGCATACCCTGAAGGAAAAGCATGAACTGCGTACAATGGACGGACAGAAGAGAAAAATGAGAAGGAGAATGGAATATCGTGAAACCACTGGGCAGGTTATAATCAACCGACATGAAGATAATGGGGCCACTTTGTCATTTCTGTCATGACGTAATGTCGACATTAAAAATATTCTAGTAGCAAGACCTTGCCATAGCGCCTGGGTGATAAAACGACCGGGTTTTTTCCCTCTTATCTCATTACCTTCTTGTGAACATTAGAAGAGCGTTTTTTACAGTCTATACGTAAAATTGTGAGGGATGCGGTGTAATTATTATTTTTGTGATGCTTTTTTTATTGCAAGAGACTGCCCCGCGGTCTTGCATGCGAAAGGCCACAAAAGCCCTTCTGCACTTCTTGAAGGCGACTTTACTGTATGAACGCTGGTGACAATGGGCCTTCCTCTGCGACTGCCTCTGTGAATGGCTTACTCTTTATTATGTTTCTTCTCGCTCCTTCTTATTTATTCTTCCCCTTTCCCTCTCCCCAAGCGTAGGGTAGCCAACCGGGCACGTCCTTGGTTAACCTCCCTACCTTTCCTATCTGGATTCTTTCTCTCTCTCTCCCTAATTTGCTGAAATGTTTCACTTCACAGTCACCATCCTTTATTCCTTTAACAGCTTCTTATTGTGAAGAAGCCGCTAACATAGTGTGTTGATTGCCAAGACTTCGTACTCACAATCAATCAATCAATCAATCAATCAATCAATCAATCAATCAATCAATCAATCAATCAATCAATCAATCAATCAATCAATCAATCTAGTACAATAAGGGGAGAGAGCGACAGCGCTGGCGCCTACAGTTTAAGCAGAACCTATAGTTCCGTGGCAACTCTGACCTTCATAGTTAAACACATGTGAAATTCAGAAACGCTGGTTTGTGCAAAAGCGGCGTGGGCTGGTTTAGGGCTTTATGTTCTTTACAAAAATTGCCGAAAATCCACGAATTTCTACAAAAAGAAGCACGAAGCGCGCAGTTGACTACTCTATAAGTGTGTAACAAAAACAGATAGCAGAATTTTGTAAGCTGTATTTAAAGGATCGCCTGAAGCAAAAAACACATCACGGTACATATTATGCGAAATTAAATAATTGTTCATGCGACTTTTGCCAATATTGCAATCCGCAGTTGGTAATATAGAATTCTAAGTAGTGCATACCTTTTCAGTGTTATCCACTTTAGATTTCCGAATAGATACAGCTTTCAAAAATCTGATATTGTTTGGATTGCTCAACTGCAGAGCTATAAAGCGAGGCATATTATTATTTTTTAGATTTGACAACTTTCAACAACTTGTGCTAGAAACTTCTATGGTCTTCTTTCCGGGGTTTTACGGGCCAAAACCACTTCTGATTATGAGGCAAGCCATAGTAGAGGGCTCCGGATTAATTGGGCCACCTGGGGTTCTTTAACGTGCACTACAACGCAAAGCAAGGAAATATATTTCCCACGGTCAATAAATTTATTCTTGTTCACAACAAATCTCCTGAACTTTGCTTCAGTCGATGTTAAGTAAAATGATTTTCTCCATACCTATGTATTTAGATAGCAGATCGCTTGGTAAATATTGCTCTTAATATATAGGTAAGCTTACGCGTAAGCACAAGTTCCCCGCTTTTACTTTCGCTTCAATGATCAGTGGGGAAGATAGATAAAAAGAAAGCAGCTAAAGCATACGACGTCATCCACATGTAGTACTATTGTGTGTATTGGCTGCCCACAAGGGTATGTCTGGAGAAATAAGAATTCAATTAAGAAATCATACACCCGGTTGGTAGCTTCTGTTGCGTAAGACGCACTAGGTTGGTTGCGGGATAGCATTCCGAAATTATCCTTTTTATAGTTTTTCTGTACTTTCACGTTCTAATGAAACAAGATCGCCAAATTACCAATAAAAACGACGATGTTTTTTGTGGTTGACGTGTAACAAACACCTGCGAAGTTGGTATTCAATGAACATTGGTGTATTGGAGCCGTAATCTTTGCTTGTGTGTCTCGAAACCGTACTGGAAAAGAAAGACTATCGCGCAATTGTCCAAGAAACAAGCCATGGTAAATAATGAATGGTTCTCTAACAATTAGCCTAGTAGAAATCCTGGCAAAATTGAAATCTGGTAATGATTAACAATTCTATCACGCGCGTCTCTGTAGGGAAAATAACGATTGTGCTGCTCTCATTCCAATTTGTGGAATTTGACCACTCGAAAGACTACTGTTAAAATACAGCAAGAAAGCGTTTTTTTTTAATGCCAAAGAGTGTGTGTTAATCCTTACCTAATATTCAGTCAGAAGCCTGGGATTTGTTGCGCTTAGAAGAGGAATGAAAATGTCCGTATTATTTCGCCTTCAGTAATTAAGAATAAGTGCGTTGATCGTAATACAATGTTATGAGAATACAAGCTGCTGGTCGCTGTGGCGTACTTCAATATACAGCCGGCTCTGATGCTCAAAGGCAATCATGTCATTGGCAATATTCTGGTGCTCGCGCTGCAGCATTTGCATTCGCACACTTTTCTACCTAGACGTATAGGCCTCTGCCGAGCTCTTGCCCCCACCGATGACTCAAGCAGTTCATAAGGTGACCTATGTCATCAGCTAGTAGCGCTTTCGCCGAACACATTTCCTGCACGCGGATATTCTACAGATGCCGCTTCGCTTCTTAGAGCTGCGAATTCTTCACCTGAAGACTGTGATAGCACTGTAAAAAGCCACGAAGAAGATGCCCAGTTTGTGTTTTGGAATTGCAGTGGAAGCTGCCATGCACATTTCTTGAGTTATATATTTTCAGCAAGTAGATGGCCTTGAAGTGCGAAAGAACGAAGTCGCAAAAGCACATGCACTATGCCATCGGGACCTTTATAGCATTACGAATGAATGAATTCTGGCATTGTACGCGCCAAAACCATGCATGTTATGAGTGCGTGCAAGGTCAACTTCCATGTCGTCACAACCCCAACAGCAATGGTGCTACAATTCCTACACACTGCATGCGACAGTTGCGACTCATTACGTAGCCCAGCCATATATGACCAGTGGCACTTAACGCTGTCACAACTGTAGCTTGCCGCAAGTCCACGAAGACATTTTTAGGCGTGATGTTCAGCGAGAAATTGAGAACATGCACAGACAGGAGGCAGAGGACAAGGGGACTAGTTTGTGTATGTAAATATGGAAAACAGGAAGTCAGCAAAACGCATCCGAAACCTTGAGAAAACAATTGACTCTGAGGGCTGAGCCGGTCGGGCTGGGTCCATGAAGCAGAAACGGCACTGCACAGAAAGACACAGGATCGCTACTGCAATATCTGAAGGCGACAAACTTGAGTACCCGACTGTATACAAATGCTGTGCACCGTCATATGCAAGCGCATAAATAGAACCCCTGTTTTCTCTTTCTCTCCTTTTTCCTCTACCACCTCCCTCCCCATAGAAACTAATGAGTTATTCCCTCACAACATGGTCGGCTTTCGGCCGGCACTCTCCCCACAGGACGTCAGGCTACTTATAAAGAGGCAAATCCTTGATGATGACACTAGAGACACTAGGGGCATCCTGGCTCTAGACTTGTCCAAGGCTTTTGATAACATCTCGCACCGGTTCATGCTAGACGTAATCTCGGACCTGGGCCTGGGGCGACGATTCCATGCGTATCTTAGTTCCTTGTTCAGGGATCACAAGACCACTATCAAAATAGGGCAGGTCAAATCCAAGGAATTTACATTGGGAGCGAGAGGCACTCCGTAAGGGGTGGTCATCTTGCTTCTACTGTTTAACATCGCCATGAAGGGCTTCTCAGAAAGACTGGCACATGAACAGTAAGAGGAACGGGTCAGGCCATCTACGCGGATTATATTACCGTGTGGTGCATGGGAGGGTCTGACGCTGCAGTTGAAAGTGCGCTCCAAGAGGCACTCGACATCACAGAACACTTCCTACTAGACACGGGCCTGAGTCTGTCACCGACCAAGTCCGAACTTCTATCGTATAGGTCCACCCGACGGGGGGTTAGGTGCACCACACCCTTAGATCAAGTTCCCATAGCCCTCCACACGAGAGACGGAGAACAAATCCCCATAGTGGATACCATCCGGGTCCTCGGGCTCTTGCTGGAATCGCTCGGGGACAACTCACAGACTATAGCCCGCATCACCACCAAGACGGTAAACATGCTTAGGCTTATCCTCAGGGTCTCGAACCACCGGGGGAGGGGGGGGGGGGGTTAAGTGTAAGCAATCTCCTCAGACTATACCACGCGTTTCTTATGACGTTAACTATGTAGCTTCCGCGTTGCGCTGGTCTAAACGGGAAGAGGCCCAAATCGACGCCCTCATGTGCAAAAGCATCAAGCGCGTGCTGGGTTTACCACTCACTACCAGCACCGAGCGTCTCATGCAACTAGGCATGCACAACACCCTGTCAGAGGTGGTCGAGGCCTAACGAGTGGCCCAACGAGTGGCCCAAATAATACGACTGTCATCATCGCGAGCGGGGAGACGCATTTTAGAATCCGTTGGATGCGGTCACCAGGAAATATACGTTCAAGGTAGATCCCCTGCCCCGTAATGTCCACCATCAATACAATGTAGGGCGACGGGTAGCTCGGGCTCGTTCCCTATAAAAAGTGGCTGCGGCCACTCCGAATCTTCCATTACTATTCCCGGAATCACCAAGAAGGCCAATCATCCATCGCTGGCTCTGAAGCAACTGACGCTCCTATTAATGCACCAGACATATCATGACTACATACATATATATAGCGATGGTTCGACCTCATCTACCAGCTCAACTGCCGCATTCGTCGTTCCAGCCAAGCAAGTTGCAGTTAAATTCAAATTGTCACATATGACTACATCTACGTCGGCAGAACTTGCAGCCCTCCATGCAGCTGTGACCAACGTCACCGAAGAGCCGGCACAGAAATGGGTCATATTCTGTGACTCTAAGGCAGCCCTTCACAGTATCAAATCAGCCTTACATCACAGAACTTACGCGCAGATGATATCCGACATCAGAGAAGTACATCACCATGCTCTGGAAACAGGGCACAGCATAGTCTTCCACTGGATTCCTGCTCACTGTGGCATCATCGGCAACGACATTGCTGACAGGGCTGCCCGATATGCCCACAAAGACACCCAGACGCGTACAATACCTTTGGCGAGGATGGACACTGCCAGGGAATTTTGTCTGCTTGCACGCAAGACGTCACAAGCTTTATGGAGTTCAAGTGCCTTCAATTGCCGATTGTATGAGTTGGACATCTTGCTACGGCTACAACTGCCATCTAGTCTTTCCCGCGGCGAAGCAACCTTGCTGTGCCGCTTGTGGCTGGGAGTGGCGTTCACGAACGCTTGCTCACATCGTATGGGAATGGCCGAGAGCCCGATGTGCGACTCCTGTATGTGCGAGGAAACCATCGAGCACCTACTGTGTACCTGTCCTCGCTACGACGTACAACGCCTCTCTCTCAGGACAACTTTAAACCGGCTGGACTCGAGATCGTTGTCTGAGTCAAAGATACTCGGACCGTGGCTACACCCGTCACTGGCACAAAAAGCGTTGCGTGCATTAGTACAGTATTTGAAGTGCACCGGCTTAAGGGACCGCCTATAGTGCTCCCTGTACATCGTCCCACGTGTGCTCAGTTGTCATTTTCTCCCTATTTTTCTCTTTCTATTCCCGATTGCCTTACCCCTAGTGCAGGGTAGCAAACCGGATGCTCTTCTGGTTGACCTGCCTGCCTTTCCTCTCCTTACTCTTTTTCTCTCTCTCTCTTTTCGTTGACGCCGCCCAGTACGGGCGCTCCGATCACTATGTCGTAGGTTCGGTTGATTCCAATGACACTCTCATTAACTCAGCATACGTGCGGAAGGTTTCTGCAACAGTAGCCGAGGAGGCTGCTGTAGCTATAGCACTAAAGGACCGTCTACGTCCCCATATCGTTACAGACTCTAGGTCTGCTGCCCGAGCGTTGGCCTCCGGCTCGATCTCAAAGGAGGTGGCGGCCATCCTCGACACCGAGGGGGCTGCTGGTTTTCATATCATCAAATGGTTCCCGGCCCATATGGGAATCAATGTGCACTTTGAGGTTGTTAACGCCAACGAGTTAGCCCATGACAGCGCGCGAGGTATAACACACCGCGGTGGTTCCGGTAGACTCACGGGCGGCGACTTAGGACTGTACAGGGATTCGCTCCTCACCTTCCATGAAATCTTGGCACATTATGAACTTACTCGGTGGGCCTTTCCGCTAGCACATCCTAAACTCACTAGACCACAATCAACGGCCTTCCGCGTGCTCCAAACGGGGTCGTTCCCCTCCAGGTGCCGATTCAGTCACCTCGCGCCTAATGTAGAACCACACTGTCCAGACTGTGGGTAGACGTACTGCTCTTTATCTCATATGCTCTGGCCATGTCCTGCGTTACGCAGCTCGTCGCTTACCACTCTAACGGACTGGGAGGCAGCCCTTAAGAGCGGCGACCTCTCATAGCAACTACGGGCTGTCCAGAGGACGTGCGACATGGCGGAGGACCACGATCTTCCAACCCCGACGTGGGTGCGGCCCGCGACGGCTACGGGGACTCCCTGAAAAGGGAGGTACCCTAAAGCGGTTCCTCAGGACCACCAATAAAGTTCTTTGTCTGTCTGTCTCTCGCCCTCCCCACGTGTAGAGTAACCAAGTGGACTAAGTTTAGTTAACCTCACTGCTTTTCCTTGCTTCTTTTTCACTCGTCTAGATACTCAAAAGAAAAACGCATTGCTATTATTTGCATTAGGCCAACCTGTACAGAAACAACAAGCAGTGCCACTCTCAGCATACTACCATGTTTGTGAACGTCTCGAAGGTTATTGATCAAAGACGTAAACTTCCTGGTATTTGAGAGAGCGACATTATTAAACATATCCCGGAAGTGCGTAAGTGCAGTCAGTGGTTTCATTACACTGAGCGTATTTCTAGCTTTCTTGAAAATTATTAGTGACAATGCGCCAGGGACAAGTTTTGGTTTTGTCCAGAGCAAGACTGTTTCTTTTATGTTGCCGCTATCATCTCTGAAGTGGTCCATTGATTTTTCTTGTTGCTTTGCCTAATAAACATACTGCGTGCAGTCGCTTTCGTTGAAGATGGCGTAATATATTTATATGAACCTCTCGTAAATGTTACGGTGTGATACATTGTAGGCGAATGCATTCCAGTTGTCATTCTGGCGCAGTAAAATAGTAAAACAAGTGCTGCATTGGTGTATAAACAAAGAGCCGTTTGGTGGGTTGCCTATACACTTCCGTATGTGGGATGGTACGGCTGTTTAGTTTGGGTGAAGGGGGAGGGGGTTTGCGTTAATCAATCATTCACTTCACCACACAGCCATATACGATGTCCATACGTGCCTCGCGGAAGGAATGACCGAGCAGCAAGAGAGGACGTGCGAGAGCTGCACTTTTGACGCCGCTCTTTGTTTTGCCTCGGTCCATGCGGAAGAATGGGCCTAGCTGGCTACTTCCGATCGAACGAATATCCATCAAGGAGCTAATGTGCACAACCTCGGGCCACTGCCGAAGACAGGAAAAGCTGGCCTCTAGAGGAACGTGGCCTCACTTATACTTTTTCTTTCGCTCTTGCTTTTTTGGTTTTTCGCTTTCTACTTGTTCTTTTTCTTCATTCTGCCTATTACTCCACCGAACTCCTCTCACAAATTTAATTTTGGACCAGTTGCGACCGGTTATTGTTACGCAGAAGAAAATAACAAATTGTAGAGAGAAAACAAACTGTGGTGCAGGAAAATAAAATAAAGAAAGAAAGACAAGGACACGAAAGGCTGGGGCAATGCAAAAAAAAAATAGATATGAAGAAAGTGCTAGACACAGATATGGACCTCGTGCACTTATTATGCTGTTTCATATCAATGCTTTCCTCTTACAATTATTTCTTTCATCTCACTCCGACGTGCCTCGTATAGTACAGTTGATCAGAAAGAAACCAGACCCCTCTCGCCGTCCCATTTCCTTCTATTCTCGAGTTCTCTGTACGTGGACGCCACGCATTCCACGCACGTCCGCTCGCTGCACACAATCCTTGTTGACTACGCTATAGTATATCCTGTCGAAAGCATTGGCGGCACGTTGCGAGGAACTAAGATAAATGGGAAATACTGCCACACTACTTGTTATGGCTGTGTAGCTATTTTGCCACCGCTGCGTTTGGAAGCTGTATATAATTCCTCTTCGTAAAACTATGTCAGTGTCAGTAGTTACACGGCTTCTTTTTCTCCCCAGAAGAAATATAAATGACCTTCATGCCAATTTCCTTGCAATCATATTTTTCTTCTCTTTTGAAAAAGAAACGACATATAGGTCGAAGTAATTTTGTTCGGAGCCCAACATACACTCTTTCTTTACTTAAGGAAAAAAAAAAGAAAGACAGCAAGAAAAAAAAAGTCGAGCACTTGGGTCAATGACGTAAAAATAAATAACAGATACGTGCCATGGCGTAGTGATTCAGAAATATTTTCATTGTTTTTTTTTTCAAGCGACGTCTTAAAGAATATAGATCATGGCAGGCCGGCTTTTGGCTCCTATTTCTCTGAACAAAACACTATAATTCCGCAATGCATGCGTCCTCTCGCTGTAATTAAAAACGCATGAAGGGAGTGAATCAGTTTCCTTGCATCATAAAGCATCAGAATATTAAATAATAAAAACAGTTAACACACCAACAGGTACAATTTTTTATGAGACTGATTGATTGATTATTAATTGGAAGTGTGGAAAACGAGCTCAATATGTCACTGGCTTTAACACAACTATAAATTATCAAATGAATGAAGGTCGATGATTGGCGAAATGAAACATTTCAGCCATTGAGAACTTCGCAGTCAACACGGGGAGGGGAGTCAATTGGAATAACAAATAAATAAAAACTAAATAAAACTAGCTAAATAAATACACAGGTAAAAAAATGGAGGACGCTTACGCTTCGCCTTTAAGAGTGGAATGCGATAGCATTCGAAGATCCATGGCTGCTTATCAGGCTTCCCGGTAACTGCAGCTTTTTTTTTTTGTCCAGCTTCGCCTCCGCGCGCGGCCGCCGAGGAGGCGAGCGCCATCTGGATGGTGTTTTTGCAAGAAAGATACCACGGCGCGCCGCTGCATGAATTGAAGAAATGCTGGAAAAGTGGATTGCGTTTGAGTTTCTGCGTAAGAAAATTATGCTTTCTCGTATATTCAAATTACAATCCGACGCTATCATGTCTGTAGGATGGGGTTAAGTCGCTACATTACGATATTTTCTGACGATTTTACTTTGAGAAATTCAATTTTGTTCGCTAGTGCCTTGCGCCACGCGCAACGCGGAGGGCCTGCGTGGTCGGGGTGGTTCGGTATGAATTTTTCTGTCACGAGGCCGGCGCGCCGACGCCGGATTTTCTGCGACACGGGGCCCTTAACGCTATCGCGTTAATGACACATAGATCACATTCCTTATAATTTGACATGTGTAGTGCAGACTGACACTTCACAGGTGGTCACTTTACGCAAAAAATAAAGAGAGCAAGAGAAAAAACGGTTTTAGCATATTTTTGCAATACCAAACAACAAAAAACAGGATGTATAACTAAACCGAAGTACCCTCGTAATCACACACACACACACACACACACACACACACACACACACACACACACACACACACACACACACACACACACACACACACACACACACACACACACACACACACACACACACACACACACACACACACACACACACACACACACACACACACACCACACACACACCACACCACACACACACACACACACACACACACACACACACACACACACACACACACACACACACACACACCACACACACCACACACACACACACACACACACACACACAACACACACACACACCCACACACACACACCACACACACACACACACACACACACACACACACACACACACACACACACGCGCGCGCGCGCACACACACACACACACGCGCACGCACGCACGCACGCACGCACGCACACACGCACACGCACGCAATATGAATGAAACAAAAGTTCACGGTGATGAAAGAAGGAAGGAAACGCAAATGATATGGCAAAGTGCAAATGTTAATTAAAAAGCCGATATCAAAATTTAGGATTGGGAGACTCTAGACTAAAAACAGCCTGCAAAAGGGCTATTTACGTCTCTGATAATGAGAGACAGGCATACGTAGCTCTTTGCCTTTTATGTGCGGATGTTTTCGTTTATTTGAACATCACCACAGTTCTAAAGACGGAACATTACTGCTTCCTCTACGTTTACCAACACGGACGCATTCGCAATCCGCCGGTCGGGCAGAGATAGGCTGGTTTCCTTTAGGGAAATCATTGATCATTACAGACTAGCCAGGGCTAGATATCCGGCAGCACATTGTTCATTAAACAAGTGGCAATCAGTGGCTTGGCGGCTAATACAAACCAACACTTTCCCCAACCCCATTGCCTTCAGTCGCTATCACCCAGATGTATACACAGACATATGTAAGCATTGTAACAACCGAGAAGATCTTCAACACATAATCTGGGCATGCCCAAAGAAACAATATAACTATAACTGTTCAAAACCACAACAACCCAGTTTAATAATAAGAAATGAGGAGCAATGAGAGACCGTGCTAGTCAGCTGGGAGACCCGGATGTTCAAGCAAGAGTAGTCCAAATGGCTGAAGACGCCGCCGCGGCTCAGGGGCTGCCGGCCGCCGTCTAAAGGGGGGAAGGGGGAAGCTTCTAGTCATTACCCCCTCCTCTAACCACATTTTGGGCAAAATAAAGTTATTTCTCTCTCTCTCTCTCTCTACGTTTCCTTGCTTACAAAGGAAAAAATGCTAAACATAATATGTACCTCACGATGTTCATGTAGCGCTTATTGTCGCGGAAGTGTGTGTGTAATGCACTCGTCTTCACGCTCGGCATGTTCAAAAAATTTTTTTTCTCTGTTATTATCAAGATTAGCTCAATGCAGAAAATCAGCGTCTCCTCAGCGCACGAGACGCTGATTTTCTGCGTGTCGTCAGCTTGCATTCCCTGTTTCCACCTCTAACAGCTTGTGACAAGCCCTTCTTTCCAAAAAAGGATAGAACAAAGTTATGCAATGCGAAAATTTATTCAACCATTCCATGTGCCTCGTAATGGAGGGCCTGCCGACACTCGCTAAGTGAAAGTAGGTTGTTTTCGTAACATCCTTACGTAGAGATAACTGGTAGACGTTTAAGCCGTGCTGCCAACACTTTCAAGTGGATGCCGATTGTGGTATTCTATCATCGACACTGGTTATCCTGAGCTTGCGGCGTTTCGAACTAATGTCTTTGCACCTATATTTTTAAAATGAAATATGTGTGTTACATATGTCGGCCTCATGTAGTGATTCCCAATACTCATTCTCGCTTAGGTGAACAGCACATTCAAAGTTAGATCGGCTCTAACACATAAACAGTCAGATTATTAAAATATAATGTAAATAAATTTCGGAAGTTGCTCAGGCATAGTTCGCACAGAGTTCACACAAAGTTCAAATTTACACATCACACATCACAACACACACAATTTTCGTCTGTGTGGTGTTTTACGTGCCAAAACCAGTTCTGATTATGAGGCACGCCGTAGTGAAAGGCTCCGGATTAATTTTGACCACCTGGGGCTCATTTAACGTGCACTACAACGCAAGCACACGGGCATTTTTGCATTTTGCTTCCATCGAAATGCGGCTGCCGCGGCCGGATTTGATCCCACGACCTCGTGCTCAGCAGCCTTAGCTGCCTGAGCCACCGCGGCGGGTCACACGCAATTTTCACAGCAACTAATGTCAGATGGTATAAAGAGATGAAGTAACAATCAAACCGTACTACGGTCACTTGCAGTTCACATGTTGTTCAAGGAAGCACACTCTATAATACGGTATATATACAAAGTCATCGTTTAAACACTACGACTAAACAATCAAAAAAGCGTTTCGGCCCGGCAATGTACTCAAGTTAGATAACAAAATTAGCCACGTAATGTCCCCGAAAACAGATATAGGAACATAGCTCAACTATTATTAATAAATATCAGAAGAGCACATCCTGCAAATGTCCACTGTTGTAAGTAGAAGTTAAGTGGATTCTTGCATTGCTGTCGGAGGTACAGTGAAGGAAAATAGAAAAAATGACGACGTCTACGAACGTCTCGCAATCCCTGCATTTCGTCTGTGGGGTTCCAGTGGTAAACCAAGCGGAGTAAATAACATCTAAGAGTTAACATGTGTCGTTGATAGCACAAGCATAAAAAGCGTTGTACGTCCTCTCGCTGCACGAAAAAAAAAAAAAAAAACGTTACAATTATACCGGCTGCCAAATGTAACTTGAGCTAAATCTTAAAAATATGCAGACGTCACGTAGCTGGAGAGACCCAATTAATTTTCTTTGCCATCGTTTGGAGATACTCAGATAATTCTTTTTGTATTCCACCTAATCACATAGTTAGTCTTAATTATTTCACCAGCTTCTCAAATATTATTATTAGAAGAAAAGTGTCAATGAGAAAATTGTTGAGCGACATGAAAAACTCCCTATACAGCTTTATGTTGCTCAATACGTGCTACATATTAAAGATGTTTTCCCAAGCACGGGAGAAGCCAGCGAATACACGCAAAATTACCGCGCCACTGGCCGCTCGAGGCATTTTGTGTATATTCGCGTGCTTCTTTCATACTTAGAAAAACATTTTTGTGTAGCACGTATTCAGCAACAGAAAGCCGTATAAGGAGTTTTTCATCTTACTCTACAATTTGGCTATCGACACTTTTTGTCTAATTATAATATTTGAGTAGTTGAATAATTATTGAGACTAATTAGGTAATTAGGCGGAATGGAAAAAATTACCTGACTATCTGCAAGCGACGGCCAACAACATTACCTTGGTTCTGTCCAGCTACGGAGCATTTGCATATTTCTAAAGTTTGGATCAAGTTACGTTAGGCACCCTAATATAGGCTTCCTGACTAAATACAGGCCGGCCATTGCACTCGTGTCCTTAAACGTGTCCGCGAAATCAACAGTATCGTGGTTTAATCTATTCGGCTGTTCATATTGAATGATAATGGGCGGCGCAACACGACGTGGTGACGAGACCCAATTTGTGTCGTCGACCTGGTCGTCTTGTCGCTCTTCATCATTGACGACACAAAGCAAAGTCGAAGAGAAGTTACTCTGGCTGCTGCATTATTAACGACGACGTCGCTACCGGCCTTTCCTTTGCTCATGATACAAAGAATAGATAACTGCAGAAAGCCAATAAGACCGCGTGCCTGCTCTGTCGATAACATGGTGCAACTGCGGCCGCTGCCCGAAAAGCACATCGACAAATTGAGCCGCATGCGTCTGTATATCAGGTACGCCACTGTTTAACCGCCTTCATCTGGATCGGCGCTTAGGAACGTCTATACAGTAGCCAACAAAGACGGCATCTCGTTCACACAGGACCACGGCATGCAGTGACACATGAAACGTAAAGTAGCTGCCTAGTAATCTTGCAGTGAGCAAATGAAGCGCTCTCGTATTGCGTGTAATGCCTTGTCGTCACACCATGTCACCGCCTTGTTACTCAATGGAAATTACACCGCGCTAGCCATCCGAAATGACTCAATCCTATAGTAGCTGCGGTCAGTGACCATAGCCTCTGTCGTGGCAAAAATGCGGTCTTGTTTGCACGCGTTCACTGAATTAGCGAGCATATGATGAGCACGCATTCACTCATGCAATTATGGATCTTGTCAGCGCATGAAAGGTATCGGTTTGTATACGGACCACAGTGTCGACATGTGTACATATGCTAATGCAAATTCCCGGTGAACGAGAAACACCCGAACACGAGCGTCAAGAACCCGCATAAAGAGCCATATAAGATAGAATCCAAGGTGTGTAATAATCGCAAGTCTCGGTGCGCGGCATATTCCTCACCGTATAGTACCATCGAAAGTTGTCTGATATAGGCCACTTGGTGCTTCCTTATAAAGCAAAGCTTCAGACTTGCACGTGCTGGCGTTGTGATGCTATAGGCGCGAAAGCGCAGAACTTGTCAGTGCCCTACTGTGCTCTAAGTACTCCATCTATAGGCTGTTTTCACATTTATGCATTGACGAACGTCTTTGGCACAGCCTTTCGCAAATACCTGGCCCCTGAAAAAGCAAGAGCTTCGGTGCGAAATGGAGCAGGCTCCAACAGCAGCGGCGGATCCTACAAGTGAGACCAAGCGGGCCATTCCTTGATCACCCGTTTAATTGTCTCAACTAAAGTTCTCGGGTGAATGCTGCCTGACATGCGCACAGCTTCATCTCTTCTCTTTCCTTCTTTTCTTGGCTTGAATCTAGCGGAAGACGATGCTTTGAAACGTGCGTTTGAACGATACGCACGTAGCGCTGTAAAACGTCGTCGTCTTTCCGCAAAGGAAGTGCCCACGCAAATTCTCCACATGTCTTCCACCATGGAGCTCGCTGATGAAACTGGCGTATTATAGTCCGTGAGACGTGATTGTTTTGGAGTAGACCTTCGGTAGTTTTACGTGAACGGCAAAGTTTCATAGCCTTCGCAGTCTGAGTGAGGCGGACTGGAAGGAGGAAGGAAGGAAAGAGTGGAGAAGGAAAGGCAGGGAGGTTAACCAGTTCAGGACAACCGGTTTGCTACCCTACACATGGGAGCGGGGTGAGGGGGAATGAAAGATGGGGAGGAGAGAGAGAGAGAGAGCACATAACGTACACTGCACACACATCGTCAGTCACAGTCCATCACTCTTGCGTGGTACGTGACATCACTGTCATAGCCGCTTGTCCAAGCCTGTTTCCTTTAAAAACCTAAGCAGTCCCTTCGTTGCTTTCAGCTGCGATGTCTTCTGTCGACGACACGCGAGAATGGTTTTAATTGACAGTGGTCGATTGTCCAGGTGTGCTAGAACGGACGCCAGGGACTGTCTCGGAACATTATATTCAGGACAGTCGCATAGAATATGTTCTAGCGTCTCCTCGCAAAGACAGGCATTGCAAAAAGGGTTGTCGGCCATTCCAATGAGGAATGAATAAGATTTCGTGAATGCCACCCCTAGCCATAAGCGATAAAGCATAGTGGCCTCTTTTCGGCGGAGTCCAGTTGGCATACAGAGATGCATCAAAGAGGGCAGGTGGTAGTGACGATTGCTCCGGTTGGTCTGGAAAAGGCGGACTGGAAAAGTGCGGTATACTGCTGGTGTAAAGGACGAACTTTATAAACTGTCACGCCAGCTCCTCGATATTCTGGTCTTTTAATTGGCTAGGTGCGGCATCATTCGGTGTGCCAGGCCCCAGTTACGAAACTGTGTAGGAGGTTACATGGATGTGGCGCGATGATAGCTGAATGTTGAGGACATGTTGAGGATTCTTACATGGAACGTTCCTTAATTTTAGCTGACGCGTCAGGTGTCACTAAAAGCTAATTATTAAAATGAAATAAACAAAATTCTGGGGTTTTATATGTCAAACCACCATCTGATTGCGAGCCGCGAAATAGTGGGGGACTCCGGATTAATTTTGAGCACTTGGGGTTCTTAAATGTGTACCTAAACCTAAGTGGCAGGAGCGTCTTTAAATTTCCCTTCATCGAAATATGGCTGCTGCGGCCGGTATCGAACACTTGACCTCAAGCTCAGTAGAACAACGACATAGCTATTAAGGTACCACGGTAGGTGACAGGTAAATTAAGAAACAAAAATCAGAAGCGCTATGCTTTCTTTGTTATGCTCTATGTTTCTGCCAGGGGGTAAAAGGGTGTGTCGACATACATCTCTCAGCCTCATCATATGCCCTTATTGGAATTTCGAAGTTTAGTTACCAAGTTGAATAATGGCGGGCACTACAGGTGCAGTTCCTATGTGGGTGCTGATGCGTTTCAGAAAAACCTTTTAGTGGACATTCATGTAATTCTCTTTTGAATATCGTGTTGCTGGTCCGCTTTATGTAGACGCACATGAACAGAAATAGACGCAAAGGCTTGCAGCCTTACAACACAACATTCGGCCGGTCTCACGCATGTAAGTGTAGTGTCAGATGTTATTGTCGATTATAGATAATAAAAAAACAAGAATCATCTGCGTGCCATTGTAGCGCATCGTTCAACTCGATTCTTATGAGACGGCATGTTCTACATTTCGCTTCTACAGGTGTCTGTTTGCTCGAGTAATAAATGCCATTCAATGCAAAACGACAAAAAAGAAAAAAAAGAGGAAAAAGAAAAGAAGAACAATGAAAGAACGAAACAAAACAATAGAAAACAAATGCATATTTTCTGGCAGATCTCCAATTAAAGGAATTGACGTACATCAAATGGCAGCTTCTGGGCATGACTTTATTTATTTATGTACTTATCTTTTATTTATTGAGAAATTAATTAGAAGATGTAATTCCTACCTCAGTCTCTTCAAAGTAACCCTCGGATGTATAACTAAACAGAACCGAAAACTGGTGAAGTAAAAGCGAACTGAATATGAAACGAAAATTATTTTCCTATAGATTGTTCCAGCGTGCGCAATGGGCACATTGCAGTTGTCGTCACAAGATACATGTACAGGTTGACATGCTCAGCGATGAAATGCGTGCACGGAAAGGACGCAACATTCAGCTGTACGGAAATGCCAAATAAGCGACAGCAAGAAATAGAGAGAGAGAGAGAGAGAGAGAGACAAAATGAAAAAAAAAAAAACGTAATGTTAAGTAGGGTGCACATGGTTTGAAACCCTTAACTTAGTGAGGGTGAAGTTGAAAAAGAAAAGAAACTGGTTGATCCTTTTTTCAGGGGAATTGGTCATAACATAAAAGTGAAACGTAAGCACTGACGGCTTTGTTGCCCTTTGAAAAATCATCGTCAACCTATATTTATGTCCACTGCAGGACGAAGGCCTCTCCTTGTGATCTCCAATTACCCCTGTCTTGCACTAGCTGATTCCAACTTGCGCCTGCAAATTTCCTAACTTCATCAACCCACCTAGTTTTCTGCCGTCCTCGACTGCACTTCCCTTCTCTTGGTATTCATTCTGTAACTCTAATGGTCCCCCGGTTATCCATCCTACGCATTACATGACCTGCCCAGCTCCATTTTTTCCGTTTAATGTCAACTAGAATTTCGGTTATCCCCGTTTGTTCTCTTATCCACACCACTCTCTTCCTGTCTCTTAACGTTAGGCCTAACATTTCTCGTTCCATCGCTCTTTGTGCGGTCCTTAACTTGTTCTCGAGCTTCTTTGTTAACCTCCAAATTTCTGCCCCATATGTTAGTACCGGTAGAATGCAATGATTGTACACTTTTCTTTTCGACGACAATGGTAAGCTCCCTGTCAGGATTTGGCAATGCCTGGCCTAGGCACTCCAATCCAATTTTATTCTTCTGTAAATTTCTCTCTCATGATCAGGGTGACCTGTGAGTAATAGGCCTAGATGCTCACTGGCGATCCTGAATTCATTTTCTCTTGCCAGGTTATTTAACATTGTCTTCTGCATGTTAATCTTCGACCCCACTCTTACACTTTCTCGGTTAAGGTCCTCAATCATTTGCTGTAATTGTTGCTGAATAGGACAATGTCATCTGCAAACCGAAGGTTGCTGACATATTCGCCGTTGATTCTCACTCCTAAGCCTTCCCAGTCTAAGAGCTTGAATACTTCTTCTAAGCATGCAGTGAATAGCATTGTAGAGATTGTGTCTCCTCGCCTGACCCCTTTCTTGATAGGTATCTTTCTACTTTTCTTGTGGAGAACCAAGGTAGCTGTGGAGTCACTGTAGATGTTTGCTTAGATATTCACGTACACCTCCTTTACTCCTTGATTTCGCAGTGCCTCTATGACTGCTGGTATTTGTACTAAATCAAATGCGTTTTTGTCATCTATGAAAGCCATATAGAGAGGTTGATTGTATTCTGCAGATTTCTCTATTACCTGATTGATGACATGGATATGATCCGTTGTAGAATATCCCTTCCTGAAGCCAGCCTGTTCTTTTGGTTGGCTGAAGTCAAGTGTTGCCCTGATTCTATTCAAGATTATCTTGGTGAAATTTTGTACGATATGAAAGCAAGCTTATGGGTCTCTAATTCTTCAATTCTTTAATGTCTCCCTTCTTATGTATAAGTGTAACGTTGGCGTTCTTCCAGCTTTCTGGTACACTTGACGTCGTGAGGCATTGCGTATAAAGGGCCGCAAGCTTTTCAAGCATGATATCTCTTCCATCTTTGAATAAATCGATTGTTATGCATCTTCTCCGGCAGCTTTTCCCCTGGTCATGTATTTCAAGGCCCTTCTAACTTCATCGCTAGTTATAGAAGGGGCCTCTGTATCCTGTTCATGACTACTTCGAATGAAAGTAGCTTGGCTGCTCTGGGAACTGTACAAGTCAGTATAGAACTTTTCCGCTGCTTTTACTATGTCATCGAAATTGCTGAAGATATTAGCCTGCTTATGTTTCAGTGCATACATTTTGCCTTGTCCTATGTCAAGTTTTCTTTTCACTGATTTCATGCTGCGTCCATATTTTACTGCTTCCTCAATCTTTTCCACATTCTAATTTCGGATATCCCTTACTTTCTTCTTGTTGATCAGTTTCGACAGTTCAGCGAATTCTATCTGATCTCTCTAGTTTGACACTTTCATGTTTTGCCGTTTCTTTATTATGTGCCATCTCTTTTACTTATACCAAAATCTGATAGACCACCAGCCTTTATAACAAAATATTCTAACGCCATCCCAAGCATAAACAACATCCTACGAAAATACCACCCAATATTATCAAGTAACGAGCGTCTGAGAAAGCGTTCCCGGATGCACCAAGGGTTACCTATCGCCGCAACAGAAACTTTAAAGACATGTTAGTGCATTCAAAAGTCAGCCAACATCATTCTCCCGTTATAAAAGCATGTTCTCGCCCCAGGTGCAAAACCTGCAAGCACCTTCAAAGTGACCTTAAAATGAAAAGTACCGCAAATGGCTACACACACGAAGTGAAAACTAGCTTTACTTGCACTGGCTCCGATGTAATTTATATGCTTGAGTGTTCCTTCTGTAAGAAGCAATATATCGGTGAAACGGGACAATCAATGAACATCAGGCTAAACGGACATCGTGCGGACACAGCAAAAAATCTTCCCAAAGCCGTCGCCGAGCATTTAAACCAATCAGGTCATAACTTTGATGAGCCTAAACTCTACATACTAGTCAAATTTTTGTTCTGTGCGAGACAGAAAATATAGTGAATCGTACCTCATTCATAAGTTCAATACATTGCAACCAATAGGCATGAACGTTTCAAAGGGAGCTTTAGAATCTATTCGCTATGCTAAATTGAAAAGCATAGGCAACAGCACTTAGTTATTGTTCATTGAGCTGCTTAGTTGGTCTTTTTTTGTTAATCGATTGTCAATATTATTCCAACCTCCCTTTGCTTTCACTCAATCCTTTCGTCCTTTTATATAGCAGGGGTTCTCAAGTATGTTCATCCCAGGGAACCCTGCTAAGCTCCATAAAGTGCCAAGGAACCCCCCTCCCCCCCCCCTCCCCCCCCGGGTTAAACGAATGTCGAATTATCGAGGGTATCAAGAAAACAATAAACAAATGCTTCACTACGTCAACACGCTTTTATTTACTCAATGAATCGTCAAATCTTGTTTCTATTTAGCACAAGACCAGTGCGGAACTTGAAATTCTCTTCATCTCATGACTGATTAGCCCTAGCAGCGGCGAAGGCCTCGCGACATCCTTCGCGGCGCGCGTTTTCATCTGAGACGCGCTTTGCACCAACGGGCGCACATCCCGATTATTTTTTCGCCACTCAGCTGCTCGCCGACAAATTGTCCGTCCATCGCGATGTAGCCGGTGCTCTTTATCTTCGACAGCTTTGCACTGAGTGAAAGCGAAACTACTGCTTGCCGCAACCGCGGCCGCTATCGACTCGATCATGGACGGCGACCTTGCGGTTCAGAAGGCAGGCGGCTGACGCACGCACCAAGTCAAAACGAAACTACCGTTCGCCGCAAGAAGCGCGGACGAAACCGCGGCCGCTATCGACGCGATCATGGACGGCGACTTTACTGTTCAGAAGGCAGGCGGCTGACACACGCACCAAGTCAAAACGAAACTACCTTTCGCTGCAAGAATTGCGGACGAAACTGCGGTTGCTATCGACGCTGCCATGGGAGGCGACGACGCAATTGTGAAGGCACGCAGCCGACGCGCGCATCGAGTGAAAACGAAACTACTATTTGCCGCAACCGCTGCGGACGAAACTGCGGTGGTTATCGACGCGATCAGAGATAGCGACTACGCACTTATGGAGGCACGCGGCTAGCCGCCAACACGGTGTTACAGGCGGCGATAAACGCAATAATAAAGGCTTTAAAGGCACAATTAGGCACGATGGGTTTCGGCGTTGCTGTCAGTCACGTGCCGCGTACGATTGTCGCTGAGGGCCACGGCGATGCAGACTGCGCCGCTTCGTTTCGGTTGGACGCTACGCCGTTCTTGCTCTTCTGCGGCGCGCATTTGCGGTGCTCTGCGCATTTTTTTTATTCCTCCAACGTGCGCACGCTATCGTCAGTGCGCACGCTATCGGCACCTACCCTATCTACAAATAGGAGAAAGGCGGTAAGCTACGGCCTCCGAGATTCAAGTGCGAAAGCTTAGGCGCGTTGCCCGTTCTCAGAGGTTGGGTGGCTAAAAGCTGCTTGCGTATTTATTGCGCAGTTCACGCGTTGCTGTTACGCGCTGTGATGTGCTTTATGACACTCGGACATGGGTAATGGAGGTTCTTTGGATCAAGCGCACCTCGTGTTCGCCGTTTTAGACACTTGTCGAGAACGGGACCAGGGAAAATTTATCAGTGGCTCGCGGAACCCCGAGCAGGGGCCTGCGGAACCCGTAGGTTCCACGGAACCCACTTTGAGAACCCATGATCTATATATCTATATGCTGGGATTGGCAGAGAGTATGAAATCTATTTCATTCGTTGTCTCTCCATTATGGCTTTTCCAGGTCCATTTCCTGTTGCTGCGCTTCCTGAAGAAGGTATTCATTATTCGGAGCCTATTCCTTTCCGCGAATTCTACCATCATCTCTCCTATAGTGCTCCTAGAATCGATGCCGTAGTTGCCAATTGCTTGCTCACCAGCCTGCGTTTTCCACAATTTTGCATTCAAGTCGCCCATGACTACAGTATATTGAGTTTGCACCTTCCTCATTGCTAATACATATTCATAAATGTGCACAGTCCTTTATTAATTACAGTTTCGCTAGCAAGCACACGAGGCCTGTACTGCTGTGTAGCGTAAACAGGTCCCCAGCGGGCTGCCAGGCGTCACAGGTATATCCGACGCGACGGTGCCAGTGCGTATGTGGCTAAACTGGCAAAACTGCGTCGTTACGGCTCCGGCGGCATCGTGCGCTTATGCGCATGTTCAAAGGAGAGTGGACGCGCGAAAATGATGTGAGCCACCGCAGCCCCACCGAGAAGTGCTGGTGCCGTATTTTGCTTTCCGGGGATGATTGCACGCGCGAGAGAGAAAAAAAGGAGGGCGTGCTGGTGGTGTCAAGGGTCGGCTTCAAAAAAAGAAAGAAAGAAAGAAAGAAAGAAAGAAAGAAAGAAAGAAAGAAAGAAAGAAACGCGCGAGAAAAGCGTAATGAACGCGGTGGCCCGTAGACGCCGTCTATATGTGAGGCCGTGGTAGACTGCACGACAAATTGTTTCTGAACGAGCCTTGTTTCCTATGGAATTAATTCATCATCATCATCATCATCAGCCTATATTTATGTCCACTGCAGGACGAAGGCCTCTCCCTGCGATCTCCAATTACCCCTGTCTTGCGCTAGCGTATTCCAACTTGCGCCTGCGAATTTCCTAACCTCATCATCCCACCTGACTTTCTGCCGTCCTCGACTGCGCTTCCCTTCTCTTGGTATCCATTCTGTAACCCTAATGGTCCACCGGTTATCCATCCTACGCATTACATGGCCTGCCCAGCTCCATTTCTTCCGCTTAATGTCAACTAGAATATCGTCTACCCCCGTTTGTTCTCTGATCCACACCGCTCTCTTCCTGTCTCTTAACGTTACTCCTAAGATTTTTCGTTCCATTGCTCTTTGTGCGGTCCTTAACTTGTTCTCGAGCTTCTTTGTTAACCTCCAAGTTTCTGCCCCGTATGTTAGCACCGGTAGAATGCAATGATTGTACACTTTTCTTTTCAACGACAGTGGTAAGCTCCCAGTCAGGATTTGGCAATGCCTGCCGTATGCACTCCAACCTAATTTTATTCTTCTGTAAATTTCTTTCTCATGATCAGGGTCCCCTGTGAGTAATTGACCTAGATAAACATATTCCTTTACAGATTCTAGAGGCTGACTGGCGATCCTGAATTCTTGTTCGCTTGCCAGGCTATTGAACATTATCTTTGTCTTCTGCATATTCATCTTGCAACCCAATTCTTGCACTTTCTCGATGAAGGTCCTCAATCATTTGTTGTAATTCCTCTCCATTTTCCGTTGTAATTCCTCTCCAATTAATTACTCCGTGATAAAACAAATGATCCCCAATATTTTCAATGCAACAACTTCACGTCATCAAAAGCCCAATTTCTTTAATAAGGCGAATCTTTTTAACCTTTATCTGCGTAGTTTTTTAACTATTAGGCGAGTACAAAACGGCGAAGTATTGTCATCTCGCGGATTTGCGTTATGGTGGCTGCGTGACGTGCGTACATGGGACACATTTTCATTTGAACCAGGCAGAAAGCATTTTCGCGTTAAAAAAAAAAAACACCGCATATCCACGGGGTGAATGATGATGAGTGGGCGAAGCTCCGGAGGGAATCATCGGTAAACCGTGAATCTTCCGTGTAATTCGCCCAGTCTCGCCGCACTAAATCGAACGATTCACTTCCACCAATGACACGCGCCATACGTGACGTCATTCCTATTTCATAACAGTGCCCTTCATTATAATTGCACCATCTCCCGCTTAAGGGGACGCTAGCACAAACGCGTTAGAAAACGTGCAGTACTCTCTAGTAAGGGGGAGAGGCCACAGCGTCTTACGCAGCCGTTTACCCATGCCGGAACGTGCACCGCGTTTGCTAGCGCCATCACATGACTGCTGAGAGAGTATAACCCCCGTATTCATAAACGCTCCTCGACTTGAACTTGACTTGCCACCGCCTTCAACGCGTTTCGAACGCGCTGCCCAAGGCGGTGGCAGGTCAAGTTCAAGTCGAGGAGCGTTTATGAATACGAGGGTAAGGCGGAGAGGCCACAGCGTCTTACACCAGCTTCTTACACGGGCCGTAACGCGCTAGCACAAACGCGTTAGAAACGCGCAGTCTTTCGTTAATGTTGGGTATTTATTGTCATCGTGGTGCGTGTGTCAAGGAATGCGCAGGCACACACGACGGCGTTCACCGTACATTCACAGACAATCGCAGTTCAGCAAGGCTCCTCTGGCTGTTTATGCAGATGACGTTCGAGTCCATGGTCCCAAGATCTTTCTATTTGGTTATATATCTGACTGACATCTTAAATGTGAAGCATTTCGTGGCGAACACTTGCTACTTTGACAGTATCTATCTATCTATCTATCTATCTATCTATCTATCTATCTATCTATCTATCTATCTATCTATCTATCTATCTATCTATCTATCTATCTATCTATCTATCTATCTATCTATCTATCTATCTATCTATCTATCTATCTATC
This sequence comes from Dermacentor silvarum, assembly GCF_013339745.2. Taxonomy (NCBI): domain Eukaryota; kingdom Metazoa; phylum Arthropoda; class Arachnida; order Ixodida; family Ixodidae; genus Dermacentor; species Dermacentor silvarum. The sequence continues at coordinate 181,534,010 of NC_051155.1, read as the reverse complement.
TATCTATCTATCTATCTATCTATCTAAATCTAAAAAACTTCAAAATTGTGACTCTCTTGCACCTTTAATGTCATCTTAAAGGACCTAAGTTCTTCCTTACTTCAGAGAGAATAATGAAGTGTTGGTGACCTGCGCGCAAAGAAAACTAGTCGCGTTAGCAATTTTCCCCCGAAGCGTAAGTGTGACGTTCAGAAATATGCGATGAACAACACGCGTAGTGTTATAAATGATTCTTGCTTTCAAAGCGGAAGAACATATGAGACGAAAATGGCTGCACTTCAGTTCTGGTTCGGTGACGATGCGAGTGAGCAATGTAATTCGACGCTTTGAATATTCAGCAGATTACGGCTTATCAAGGACAAAATGAAAATGCTAACTTATGGCGGCATTTAGAATGATGACTGTATTCTCTTGGGATACTTAGTCATTCGCCTTTGATTCAAATATTTCTTGCCCACAAATATATCTTACATCGTGGAAGGTTACAAACTGGAGTTATAAGGATTAAATACCAGCATGAAAAGTCAGGTAATCAAGAAGAACTCATCATTTTCTTGTCACCCATACGCTTCGCTTACACGAGTGCATGAAGGGAAAAGATTAGTGTCCGTGAAAAACCTTTCTCCTTCTTTGAACCACTCAAAGTTGCAATAAATTATTATTTGGGGATGATAAATGATGAACTGCAAAGAACGGAATCAGTCCCATAAGAGGAAAGATAAAAATCAACCAAGAAAAAAAGAACAGCATTACAAGAAAAACTCGGTACAGTGGACGAAGTGTACGTGTTAGGCTAGTTATGATATATCAGATAAATCGTAGAATTTCATTACTTGCTCTTGTTTTTTGACCGAGTAAGTGAAAACAAGTGCGTTAAGCGGGGGTGCAAAGCGACATGTTCATCAGTGCGTTTCGTGATCTGATTTACCTAGAAGCGCTACACAACCCTTTCACAGTTGCTGATAACCTATTTTTTTTATACTGAATAACTGTTACTTATTTTCTTCCTTCCGCGCCCGAATTTTAAAACCAAGTTCTGTTTGCCTGCTGTATACCAATTACAGTATGAATGCTAAGAAATGGAAAGTGCAGAGGAGGAATACTACTACACACTACACTTCACTATTTCTATGTGTCTTCTTAAGTTGTGTCCCATCCTTTGCATTCACGCATTAATTTTCTGCCATAGCGAATATTTTTTAACACGAAAGTGTTTTATCCCGGGTTTCACGACTGGTTTCCGGCAACGAATGTAACGGATGTGATAGGCGCCATCTAGGATCGGTGAAGCGAAGCACAGGGTTGTGACACTAACGAGCACCGACAGAGAGCGCTTCGGTAGTCACAGCACAGCGGAGGGTCCAACGCGGTGTAGCCACAGAATAAAAAAACCAAGTGTAAACGGCTTCGTACCTTTGTAAACTCGTCATTTTCAACGAAGTACTGTACCATAAATAATAAAATAAACATTATTAAAAGTGTCCGACGGCAGGATTCGAACCCACGACCTAGTACAGAAGCCCGAAATTGAAACCATTACGCCACGACCACTTTTCTTTATATTCACGCAACGGCCGCATTGACGCGCGGCTTAGAACGCCCTCGTGGATTTCTCGCGGGCAAGTCAGCACGTTGAGACTCCTGGCGCGTTTCAACTCTGCCAACATAGCATTGGCCGTGTGTAAACTCCCGAATGTGATTGTGGATTTTTAGATGAAGATATACATCACCTCCTTTTAGATTCCCCACATCACGACACACCAAGACGCCGACTTAAATCAACTCTAAAGACATTAGACCACAGACCTCTCAGTTTAAGGAAACTTTTGGGCCCTTGGTCAACAACGGCCTTGCAAAAGAACGCTTTAAAAGCGTTAAAAAACTTCTCTCGAAGACAGCGGCATTGTTGGCCGTTATTAACGCTTATGATTTTTGATATATATATTTTCAACACCGCTGTGTGTGTATATGTGTTTGCGGATGATGTTATGTTGACTATTCTGCTCTGACTATATGTGATAATGCATGTACACGATATGTGCACCATCGGCTGATTAGAGACTGTATTGTTAGGGGACATTATTATTTGTATTTTTAAGACTTTCTTCTGCAGTGCCGTGGAGTTATTTAACGTCTTCATCATTTGTACCGCGTGTTTTTTATTTTTTTGTTTACGTTGTCGTGTTACTGTGAAAACGCTGCTTGATAAGCATTTTTTTTTTATGTTCTAGTGCTTGCATGAGAAGGTTGTTTGACATGTAATCTTGTATGTTGAACCCTGTATGTTGTAGGTTAGACCCATTCAAGAGCTAAGGAGTAGCCGGCACCTTATTTGTGCGTCAAAATCTCCTTATATCATATCAAAAAGAAAAAAAAAAGAAACAGGACGCCGCGCGCGATGCAAACATGCAACACGGTCGCCGTACCGCAAATCGTGCACCTTTCGCTGGAGCGGACCGTGAGTTCACGCATCAAACATGCAGCAGCTTCTGTGAAGACACGTTTCACTTTTGTGTTCTACCGACTCCTATGAAAGAGGGATCAACCATAATTTTTTATCGTATAGTGAAGGCTCTACCACACTTGATAAGTGTCCCTGTAGCTTGTAGCTAGCAAGATTCCTCCTCCAACTTCCTATTAGGAGTTCGATTCACGGCAGGGGTCATTGCCGATGTTTCTCCGGCCAGCGCAATGAACGGCATCGTGTACATTTGTAGGGCCAACTGAAACACATGCTTCAGAAATTACTCACGCAAGGAGAAGTTTAGCAAAACTAATTTAATTATCTTTGCAATAATTCAGAGCTGTATAAGACTTCTACATTTTAGAAAACGCGCACAGCGATTTTGCCCTTGAAGACTATCATGAGCCAGAAAAGCAGAATCGCGAATTGTTTTTCGCTCAGACGCCAGGGGGTCAGATATTCCTCCGATACTATGGGGCCCCAATTTCGATCGGGTTTCTCTGAAGCATGAAGATTAAAACTCGAAATGAAATTGAGTTCTACCTGATAAATTGGACACATCTTTTTCCGCACGTGGTATTGCGTTTCTCCCCCACGTCTCCAAAGAAATGGAAAAAAATCGAAATGAAAAAAAAGCAGTGCTTGACAGTCCCTGAAATAACGATACTTCATTCAGCATTTAATGTAATGATTCGTGGTGCCCTAAAATTACAAACTAAAGAAGCAACACACACACACGCGCACACAGGCACACGCACACACACACACGCACGCACGCGCACGAACACACACACACGCACACACACACGCACACACACACGCACACACACGCGCGCACACGCACACAAAGTTCGGCAGGTGTTACTCTTGTAACACAAGTAGGCGAAAGTCTTTCCTGCGGCACATTTAGTAATACATGAAGTTATACAATCGGGCGATGACTTCTTTGTAAGACATATTGGTAATGTATTAAGTCATACAATCGGGGCTAGACTGCTTGCAAGGTATAACAAGCCGCAGTGGGAAGTACACTTGTGGCACTAAAACCACCTCCTGAACGCCGCATATGCTCATTTAACGTAGCACCCAAAGTGCAGCATCTTAGTGAGCACCCTCGGCCACACCTTTAGTCAGCGAGATGGCTGCGACGGGACGTATGCAATCACGCACGCACTAGGCACACCTTACGTAAGCCAGAACTGTGGGGCCGACGTGGCATCAGGGAAGTATGCTCGTCTCGCACCCCGGAGGCCCGGGTTCGATTCTCACCCAGACCGAAATGTACCAAATTTGCTTTTCAATGCCACTAATTTACTTTGTTTACAGGAACCTCCCTGAGAATTGTGACGTCAATCCGAGGATTTTTTGCGGCGTGGGCTACTTTTCGTCACGGCGCAGTTTCGCCAAGGTCACCGCCAACATGTGCACCTAAGGCTTTCGCCTTGAAAAACAAAAACAAAACAAGAAAAGTAAAAAGAAATCACACCATCTTTCCGTAGGGGAACCCTGAGTAGTATGCGAAGCAGCCATGGGGTCGATTCAAGATAGTTTTATCAGCTGTATAAACTTGGACATGCAGCAGCACCAGCAACGCGCAGAACTGTTGTCGACGCCGTCGGCGTTTTGCCCGCGTTCGCACCGAACGCGCGCGGCGTTGGTGATTGTTGCCGGTGCCTCTGGGGCGCCTACCGTCACGCCTCTAGCCAAAGCTGCTTCGCATTATCCATCCCTCCCGCGGCGTCCCACACCTCTACAGCGCATGCGCGTCCCCTCCCCCTCTCTCTCCTCTCCTACGCTCCCCTCTTTCTCTCCTCTAGGAATCCGGAGCGGCGCGCATGGCAGGTGGTGCGACAGCTGCATACTCCGCTGGGGGCGCCACGGTAGTTCCGCGGTATGAAAGTGACGGAGCGCGCGCGCCTCATTCTTTCTCCTGTGCAGCACCGCGATGAGCGCTCGGGCCGCGGCCGTGAAACCATCTCCCGCTCAAGCTAACCACCTCCCCGCTGCTTCGAATCCACACATGGTTCCCTTTAGGGGGAGATGCAGTAATTTTTTTCTGCTAATGACGCGGCTCAAGCGAAATGTGAGTGCGGAAAAGCTAGAGGCGGAGCGGTAAATAACTTGACAGTGTCTCAAATCCATCGGGTTAATACTAGTGACAAGGAAAGGGCTCGCCTAAACGAACTGAAACAGTTACGGCGGGATCAGCGTAGTGCTGCGGTTGCGGAAGCAGAAAAGAAGGATGTAGCACATGCAACTCGTGAACAGAAGCGGCGTAAATTGTTCGTTCCATAAATCAATCTGAGCATCATATTTTTACGGGATTTATTTTTTCTTCTAGATTCACCCAAGCGCTACAGTGCACTGCATTGAACGTGTAACTGAAAAACCTAAAGTATTTACAAACGTATTACAAATCTGTTGCACGAAATTTGCTATGATTTACAGAAGTTGTGCTACAATCTTGTAATCATGACACCCCAGTTACAACTCCTTAGTATGCCTAGTATCCTGGCTGAATTTTCGTTGCAATGGCTATTTATCAAGCAGCCACGCTCGACGCGGATGCGTCGGTTATGGACGGGTTGCTATCGCTTTGACATGTTTAAGTCTACATACACTGTGAGTCACCTTACCACATGTAATGAGCACATACCAATATTACATACGCAGTGCCGAAGTTGTCTGTTCAAGTACATATTTAGTGGCACATATCGAGTGACCCAAGTGGCCTACTAGGCCAGACAGCAGCATGCACATACTTGGTGGCCCAAGCTATAGCAGAAAAATTGGATCACGGGGTGATAGAAGTCAAAAGCAAACTGACAAACCGCAAAGCGGGTATAAAGTCCCCCAGAATGCTAATCGCATTAAAAGAAAACAATACAAAGGAACGTGCTAATTCTTCCGAGCAGCTGTCATTAGAGCGTAAGTAGAAAAAATAAGCCCTGTACAGATTTGGAAGGTAAGGAAAGCGACCTACTAAGGCCTGGGTTGAGAACAAAGTTTGAAAACTATAAGGTCGATTCCCTATTCATTTGCGTCGCCTTCCATTTCACTAGAAATACATTTGCGGTAGTACAGAATGAATAAAGCCAGATGAGGAGGGCAGTGGCTGATTCGTGAAAAAGTGAAAGGGAATGGGAGATCGTGACTACGGCCGAAAATAAAAAGAACGACAAAACCTCTGAAGCGAAGCGAGTTCATGAGCAGAGGCAGTAATGAAGATGGTTGGGACGCGCGCGAGGATTAATGGTGAGGGTCTGCTTTGAAAAATGATGCACTCTCTGCTCGAAACTGGAGAAAATAACATTAGGCTATGGAGAAGTTTCTTGCACGTCTCGCTCCTTCTGTCGATGCTTTTCTGGTGATGCTTTCCCGCCTGTGTATCGTCAGCGCGGATTTAAAGATACACAGGCGCGGCTGTGGAACTTCTTGATACAAACTTTAATGCCGTCCACCACTGAAAAGACTGATTGTGGAATATTAAAAAGGACTTGATTTATATGGGTGCTCTCTGGGGATCTCACTCTTTCTTGGAGAAGGAAGTAAAAAAGCCATAGGCGGATTAATTGTAGGCCGTGCGCTGAATGGGCGTTTCGTGCTCGGAAACCTTTCGCTTGAGCATGGACTGTCTATGGCTTTCTCCCGCACGGTGGCGCCTCCTTTGTTCTCTTTGATAATTAACGCGCAGTGTTCTGCCCTTACGTTGACGCACGTGCATCATTCGGTCAAAAGAAAGCTTTAAAGAAAGAAAATTGTGAATATCTAATGCTCGAGTTGGAATCAATGTGAAGCTAAGTTTTCGTGAAGTGATTAATGGTGTGCCACAAAACTCAATGCTATGCGTACAATTCAGTTTTTTTTTTGTCCGGCGCGAACATCCCACTTGCAACATTAGGATGTTATGAGGTTGCTATTGATCCGAGAGGAGAACGCGCAAACTTTTTCTCCAGTGAATAAAAAAATAAAATAAACACTTAGGAGCGTTTGTTTATATAGAACTTGTAGTTACTCTGTTGGCTAAGGAAAGCGGCGTGCCATTGTTCTTTAAATTTAGAGCTACCATAAACACAACGGAAAAGAAAGCGACACAACCAGTGCACATGATACCAGAAAAAAAAAAAAAGAGTGGAAACAAACAAAAAAAGAAGCAAACAAATAGTAATCAGCATTCCCTCTCGCCTGTTATTATTATTTTTTTTTTGATGGTGTAGCCTTCCTCAAACGTCGAAATCTTTTTGGAAGGAACAATGCAAAAAAATATGTCTGTGCAGCAAAATGCAAAAAAAAGTATGTCTGTGTTTAAAGCTGCTAGTGTTTTTATTCTTGTGAGCCTAATACTTTTCGCTCCGCAAGCGATAATTGGTCACCTAATTTGCCTTCCATCCATAGTGTTGCATACATAGTGTTGCAAATGGTCAAAATCCCTGTAAATGCCCGGAAAACGAAACACCTCACCACCCCTTGTAACCTCTTGTCGGACATCTTAGAAGAAAGAGGAACAACGTATGAATAACATATGCTTGTAATATCAGCATCTGTCGTTACTCTTCCCAGTTACCAGACCCAAGAAATGTAGCATCTGTTGTTGAGGTGATGTTTAAATTGACAATGTGATGTCAGCATCGAGTTCTCGAAAGCGGACACCACCTACCCGATTTGCCAATTATATCAACAGAAGTAATAAATCCGAGTGTTGCGCACAACTATAGAGGAATCGCGAGACAGATGAATCAGCCAAACAGTTCCAGTAAACAAACTAGACGAAACGTAATATACTCACTTTTCCGGAAGCTGTTTTAAGCGGTAACAACCGTACCTCTAACTTTTGAGTCGCGAAAGACGTGGCACCGGGCGATTGTTCTACTCAAAGGACGTCATGTTAAAAACAGTACGTTGTCTCAGTAAGGCAGATATGTTCTAGTCAAGGTTCAAAGATTATTATATAGGACACACTTTGTGCAGTTCAGAGTTTTAAGCATGCTAGGAACGCATACATTTTGGTTGCACTTGCGGTCCACTACCGAAAGTAATTGCACATATGAAGAAACAAATTAACGCACTTTCTCGCTGCCGCTAAGTTTGAACCAAAGTGAGATGGGCAAGCATAAAGAAACAGCCGAGTATAACATTGAAAAATGCGTTGCAGAAGGATGGATAGTTGGGCGAGTTGGTACGGTAACATATTCTTGGTTTAAGTGCGAAGAGAACACGGACGGTGGCAGAAGAACACAGGACAAGCGCTAACTTACACCTAAATTTTTATTGGAAAGAACGAACATATATAAGTGATTGCAAAAACCGTGGCAAAGAAACATCGCATCGTTGAAAGGATAACAATTGCCAGATAAAACAAATCAGAAAATGGTGAAGCCGCTAAAATTTAAAACACCAAAAAGCACTACTTCGCACTGACGCACGTGCTGAGCAAATATTGAAATTCACCTGCTGACAATGGTAATGATGCCTGGCTAACACAAGTTTCTCCTAGTCTTCTTATGGGAAATGCCTCAATTATTTCACGTGTAGTTTGGCATTTGTGTCTAGAAAGGACTTTTGTGTCCTTAAACAATGGCCTACAACCACACGCGAAACAATGCGAGGCTAGATGAGAAGCATTGGGATTGTTAAGGAAATGCGGATGTTCGTTTAGTCTAATATTGAGGCGCCTGCCGCTCCGTCCAATATAAGCTTTACCGCACATGAGTGGAATGTGGTATACTACGCATGTGTCATAATGTGCTAAAGGGCAGACGTGCCTAACATGAAAAACCAAGAACATGAAAAATACGTTGTGTGATTCTTCATCCCTTCCCCACTTCAGGCTGCTCGTTCGATTGTAATTAGTGATAGCCATCTGCTCGACACAGTTTAAGTCCGAATGGTAGAGCAGGACAAGTGAGAGTGTCTTTTCATGAGTTTGAGACATTGCACAAAATTGCACTGCATGCGCAGACTGCGCGCTCAAGATTTATTGAGGCATTATAGGGGGAACAGTTTACTTCGTGTAGCAGATGCAGGTGAGCCTCCACTTTCCTCCGCAGTATCCTCCCCGGCGGCCGATGCTCAGACAGTGCTTGTGGCAGAAGTCGCTGATCGGGCAGCCGAAACCGCGGCCTGGAAATCAGGCGATGCCATCATTACAGGCACATTTGACCGACACCTCCTGGATACCCAAGGATATTGCTGTTTCAGCTGCGACATTATGCGGGAAGGCTGACAGTTTTAATTTTCATTGTGGGATGTGAGTGATGGACGTTTAGCGCGTCTGTTTTTTTCAAGCTATGAGCTGCTTGGGAGCGTGGGATTTTAGAAATTACGTCTCAGACTCACTATGTGCGCGCCTTCCTTTATCTAGGAGGTGTCGATGAGATCTTGAGCTTTGTTTTACCGCTTTAATAAGCTAACATATTTGGACCATGGCTGTGCGCGTCGCTGGTACTAAAAGCAATGGGGGCATTGCTACGGTACTTGAAGTCGATAGGTCTGTGCGATAATTTATTAGAGTTGGTGTACATCTTCAAGTGTGCTCACCGATAGTCCTCTCTCTCTCTCTCTTCCCTTGTTTATCTCTTTTCACTCCTTTATTTCCTTCCCCCTGTGCAGGGTAGCAAACCGGACGTGTGTCTGGTTAACTTCCCTGCCTTACCCTGGCTACTCGTCCTCTCTCTTGGTTTACCGCTTGCATAAAGCTGAACCTCAGGGCTCAGTAAATGCACACCGACTGCATGCTCATTAACATGCAAACATCCTCAGTGACGCATTCCACATATTGGTTACAAAGCGCGCTCTACTCATCTTGATTCTTGAAGCATTGCAGTACATGCCAATATGATGGACCGATGTTATCATGCATATAAAACCTGGGTTTCGAAACCGAAATAAACTAAGAACGATAATCTAAGCACCGCATGGTTCAAATAGCCGGCCTTCAACATACTAGTACAATTTTCCTACACTCACTAGCAATCTGTCGGAATTTCGAAAAAGCAACGGCGTGCTTTAAGCATGCCGTTAGTTAAAAAAATTTACAGAATAAATATTCGAAAAACAATGATGTTGCTAGCGTTGGAAAAAGGCAGCCGATGTCGAAAAGGAAGGTCGAAGTAGAGCCGCTTGCGGGCACCCTACTACAGCTAGTGCAATTGTGACTTGAATTGATAGAAATTTGTGTCCTCAAATTGCACAGTGGGCTTTGAGGGATGCCGCGTTGGAAATCAATGGAATAATTTTTTACCACCTGAGGAGTTTAAGCGTGTACCAAATGCCGGGGAGCAGCTATCGTTCTTCCAAAAAACGCCCCATTGGAATGCCACCGGTGCCGTTGGCAATAAAATCCGCGACATAGTGCTTAGATATAATATGAAGGACTGGAACAATTTATACTTGCAATTTTCCGTTAGCATTCAGCATAATCCTGACAGGAGCGGGTCGACTTGGAAAGTTAAAGGGCTACTTAGCTCTTTGGCTCCTGCGAACGCAACTCGCTTACAGAGGCTGAGCGAGAGCCGGGTCACACCCGCCTGGGTGAACCCGCCTGCTATGGATAGGTCGATTCCTTCAGACCCGGCTCCACAAGGTTTATGCGAGCGCGGTCAGGTAGGGGGCGTGGTTGAAAGCCAGTACTGATGCACCTCGTGCTCGGTATAGGTTCGTAAGCTCTGTGGTATCTCTCACCTCGACGTGCAGTGTCACTCAGATGTCGACCCACCATAAATTAGTCAGCGTAAGCGCTCTCGGAGAGAGTAGCATCAACCCTACTTCTGACTCATTTCGATAACTTATAGTTCATGGAAATTAGCATTACGATATACTTACGGACTCGAAGGTGCGGCTCTGCGCTTTCGTCTTCTGTGGCAGAGGCTAGGGTCACGAGTGCTGCATGCATAACACACACGTTTCATAAGCGCCAGTCAACCAAAGAAGGAGAGACAAAAGGATAAATGTGTTATAAAGTAATTGAAGGTACAAGTAGCATCAAGTTGAGAATGGGATTCTAACGCCCCTTAATAAAAGTAATTGAGTGCAGGCTGCTCCGGGTCGCGAGATCAGCGCGTCACTGGTTTGCCGTGACGTCGGTCCCTCTGGTGGTGTATAACACAGATGTTGTCGCAATACAGTGTGACAATGTGGGTATAGTGACTCGATAAAATGACGCCGTTTCGCAGCGGCGGGGCAGCTATAGGCATGTGATGCGAACGAAGGGGCGAACGCTACAAGAATGACGTCTAGCTTACTTAAAGTACGGGGCGTATAACAGGCAACAGGCCATCATAAATGTAGCAATGTTCTAATATTTCTATGAAAATAAAATCACATGTTCTTGGTAATGTGGCCTGATTCACACAAATGCACGCCACAGTGTTAGCAATGAGCGCGTCAAGCGAATTAGTCGCCCTTACCAACCAGCAGTCCAAGCAGAAACAGGACGGAGAAGAACCGCATTTTTGAAGTCGCTTTTACACCGGTACCTGCGCGAAGAAACGAAACCTTACATACGCAGTGATAAAAAAGAAAAAAAAAGAGAAACGCATATGTTTATTGTTTAGAATTCGATGGAATATGTGAGCCCCTGGGTACATCAACGCGAAAGAACATTCTTAGCATGAATCAATTTTCTAACATAAATAGTGTCAACATAGGTGATACGATGCCGTAGTTGTGTAGCGTATGCATAGTGAGATAATGTACTTGACTTCCTCTTCTAATGATGAAGCACTAACTTACCTGAGGAGGTTAACATGTGCGACTAATCCAAATATGGGACGGTGGAACCTTAAGTGAAAGCGTTCGTTGGTCGGCGGTGCTGTGATTTCACTGCAACTGTAGGCTGGCACTGCTTAAGTAAACGTAGCCGCGATGGTTGACTACACTGTTGGGACGCGAGAATTGCAGTTGATTGTTTTCAATACGGCACACGGCAAGAACGTGAGTGCCTCGATAAAGTATTCAACATACGCTGATTCTACAACCTGCTTCTCAGCAAATCAGATTAAAGTTAATTTACAGAGCATAAGCTGAGAAAAACTGTCCCAGGTACGCATTGAGCGTTCGTCAGGAGAGGAGAGTCTATGTGCACTTACCTGCAGAGACTCAAGTTTGGCGAAGAACGTAGCAGATTGTGGCAACCATTTCGTTTTATATGGTCTCTTATCATTCGCGGGTGGGAACGAGTGCACGTGCAGAGTACAGCGATGATGCTATCAGCGCACGAGAAGGCTCTGGGGTCAATGGCAATATCTGCAACAATATGAGATACGAACACACCGTATAACACCTGTGGTCTTGCTCCACTGACGTGGAAAACCCAAGAGGCTTCTTTATCGGGGCTGATTCAGCGGCAGGATGTTATTGATAACGTGAAGGACAAAGCGCCTTTTAACGTTGCACTTAGTGCAGCTGATAGTGTTCCCAAGTTAATCATAACATTCCGGTCAGGGGATTCCCTATACCTGAGACTCTATTTCATCGTTGTTGCACGAGAGAACAGCTGCTCGGAGATCTCAATGTGTGTATCGTATGTGAAACACGCGGCCCAATTTAGGTGGTAGGCCACATTAAAAAGTCAATTTTCTTGCAGAAGATTGATTTTTCGCTTTTTCCATTTTATGTATGCCCAAACATTCAGAAACATGTTGCAAAAGAAATTCCTATCATCATTGTTTAGGCAGTTACAGCGCGTTTTCCCAACCATATCCTCGTATTGCGAAACCGAAGCCACGTTGTATTGGTTCCGAAAATGAGTAGTATTTCTTTTATACAAATATTATTCAAAATACTTTTCTCATTTCATGTTGTTGACGAGTAGCCACACGAACAAAAAGAGCCTTTAGTGCTCCTGAGGCGGCCCTACCTATGAAGCCGGTGCATTTAGGCCTTTGTATGTTTTTGACATCATTCACATGGTTTGAAACATTTGTTTACGTTTTTCTCAAAACAAGATATTGCCCCACCTCACGTTACGGAAACTTTGATTACTTATTGCTGAAAAAATGTATTGAAATGAAATTTCGCACACTCAGTCCTCACATAGAGATGTATCCAACGAACAAAGACAAAAAAGTTGATGCAATATTTTTGAATTTACAGCTCATTTACAAATGAATTTGGTCCGAATGGGCAATGTTTTTTTTTACGTTGCGTAGGTTTTCGATCATTACTTCCTTTACTTATCATATTACATTTATCCTAGTTCATTGCATAGGTCCCATAATCATCTACATAAATGCCAAAGCTTTACTCGATTCAGCAATTCATTAGTTACTGATCATTGCTGGCGCGACTAGCACGTTCAACAACACATTTTATGAAAAAAATTACCTGCCAAAAATAAAATGCCGCATTTTTTGCACACAAATAGTTGGGTATGTTAAATAAGACATGGTTATTCAGGAAGAAAAGTGATTTCAAGCCTGCCTTCTGAATCAATTTTTTTGCCTGGCCTCCCACCTTAGCACAGGCGACCGTTAAAGGACACGAGTCGGTCTTGATACATGAAATATGCTTACAGCGAAAGCTACAGACAGAAGTCTTTTACGAAATAATAGAATAAACTAGGTTCAGTAGAATCAACAGTCCATGTCTGTTTTCTATTTTTATGTGTCCATTTATTCTTTGCGCTAAAGTTGCTTAAGTCCTAATGTAAGGGTGAACTAGCCCAACGAAGTGTCCTCCTGACCTAGGTCTAGAACGGTGCTCACGAAAGAAAAATTAAGACATGGGAGCTCGGAGATCCCCGACATATGAAATTACTTTTATTGTAAAGTGCCAAATCAAGTTGTAGCATTACAAAACGCATTCAAAGTGAAAGAAGCAGTGTAACTGCACGCAATAAATAAATAAATAAATAAAAAACACACAGGAATAAATAAATCAACAAAATATTACAATGAAGATAAGCGGTGGCGTTACTTCTCTGCCCGGTGGCAAATAAATTGACAACACATCAAAAAATTCGAAATATTATGACTATTGGGAATGCCCATATAGGCTAACAGAATGAGGCTTTAACATTAGTGTTAGCTATCTCAGAAAACGCTCTTTTTTGAATTGAGAATAGAATAAAGATGTAGTCACCCTATAATGATAACGGCTTCTCCTTTTCACATAATAGTAACAATAGTAATAACAAATCAAGTGCAATAATTAAAAAGAACGCCATAGCTTAGAAAAATTCAGAGAAAACAGTCCTATACACACGCGCGCATACAGAGATAAAAGGCGAGGAAAAAGTTCCGCACACTGAGTCCCTACACATACGCGTATACATAGTTTCGAACACACACACAATGCCGCGATGCGGAAGATGCGCAGGTGCACATATGAGGACGGTGCACACATGAAATAATGCACATACAGAGGAACGAGGAAAAAGAAAAGAGCATGATACAAATAATCTACAAGGACACGCCAATACAAAAAAAAATGCTATCTGCATTCGGCAAAGCTATCAACTTAGCGTGAATTGGCATGCATCTTGTATCGGTACTTTATTTTCATTCTTTTTGCTCTTGCAAGAAAAGTTGAACCGGAGAAGCGCACCTGCGCATTCACACCGCGTCACAGCTGCCGATGTGACCATGGAAGAACGAAGTGCCGCCTCCGGTCGCCTGTATTGTTTCGCAGGCAGACTAAACGTGACACACCGGCGCGTGCTGCAGCTATAGACAGCGCACCACACATTTAGTGAAGACAATTTGGAGATTCCCCGCACTTTGGAAATCGATGTTATGCGAAGCATGTTGCAGGTAGCAGGCTTGGATTCCAGCATTCGTTTGGGATTCTGCAAAGCGTTACCAGATGGACCAATGTGCATGTGTGAGCGAGTAATTGTGTGTGTGACAACCTTATCGGGACGATGGCGGCTGCGATGGCATGGCGACTCATTTTTAATGCGAGAGCATTACTTGATTCATTGTGTGAACCCGGCGTCATCAGAAAGCCATGGCTGAACGCTGTGGCAGAAATGCCGTGGCAGAAAAACGGCACGCAAATTACTAGAGGTTGGATTGCGCAACATTTCGACGGGACAGACATCAAGAGAGCGCTCTGTTGTGTGTGTTTCTCTTCTGCGTATCCCGTCGAAATGTTATGCATTCGAACCTCTAGTATGCTATACCAACACGCCCAGTCTTCAACCTACACAAATCACATCATCTTCATCTAACAAAATAAAAGCAAAGAAAGTGGCCGGGGTGAGGATTCGATCCTCACCGATCGCGCTAACCGCAGCGCAGAGCGCGCTAACCACAGCGCCACCATCGCTTTTCCTTCTTTATTGCCTCGCGTGTCACAGAGCTTATGAGCTCAGAAGTACAGAAGTACAGAATAACAAGATCATATTAGGGTGAACCATCAGCTGTTTGCTGACTACATGTCATCAGTATTTCGACATCTGTAACAAAATTTCCAATCTGGGAACCCACACAGGGGGCCACCTCTGCACCTTCTGTACTTCGACAAAAGGGGACACAGATTCGCAAAAATGTTCGCGGACAGGTCTAACATCAATATCTGCATTGTTTAGAGCCGTCCCGGTTTTTTATACTCGGTGCAGGCCCAGGAGCATAACGAGATCAAAAGGCACGCCATCGTCGTTTCCAACCGTGAGATAACGGATTTCATGCGGACTTAATGGCAACTCTTTTTTTCCGAATTCTGTGTAAGACCTCCCAGGGAAACACCCCACTCCAGCAATCGAAAAACACATGTTTAGTTCTCTCTCGTTTATTTTGCATAACAAACAGTGGGTACACCATGGAACAAAAACATTCTGTACAGACACTTAAGACTGCTGACGTGTGGCAATGCGGAAGCATTATTGTCCCTTTTGGTGAAACCTGTAGTCAGTCAGATGGCTGCAACGTGACGTGTGCAGTCACGCACGCACTAGACACCCATTTAGTCAGACAGAACCATGGAGCCACCCTGGTGTCGGGGAAAAGTGCTCGTCTCCCACCCCCGAGGTCCGAGTTCGAGTCCCACCCAGCTTAGCAATTAATTTGCTTGGTTCACAGGAACGTCCCTGAAAAATTCGACCTTAATCCGAGCACTTTGAGGTGTTCGTACTCTTTGCACCATCGGCCATTTTTTGACACCATCGCTCGGTCACGCCGCTGACGACAACGATGTATTTTCGCGTAATGGCATTAATAAGTCCCTATTTTCTAACCATGTTTGTAAAGGTTAAGGTTCCTGTGTGCTGCTTAAAAAAGGTTCTAACCCTTGGCACGATGAGCCTTGTTCTAACGAGTTTCATACAATATTTTCCTGGGCCTGCACAGTATACTTCTGCGTACAATGGCACCGGAAATACCACATCAACGAGATCTTTATACTGTTTCTTGCGTGACATCTCGGTCAAATATTGAAAAAAAAAACGCACCGATAAGAAACGGAGAAATCAAACCACTTCTTTTAGATATCGCCGTACTGGTCTTTGCACACACAGCGAATACACAGCAAATTCCTGTAGCACTTTACCCAGCCTCAGTTGAATCGTAGTTCTGAGAAACGTGTCATCTACATTTCGGAGAAAAACAAGTAGACTGGCGAGTTGTCTTAGACCCAGATGCACTAAACCAAGTCCGCCATCACGCGTTCTTTTTAAAAGATTTCTCCAGCTCGTTTTTTTCTCTCAGACAGAGCTCCAAATAAAGATCGCGAACACTGTGCATTTTTTGAACATTTAATTTGCTGCCATGCAAAACTTGCTTTACATGCCATAGCTTGCTAAGGAGAATGGAAGTCGTGGCGCGTGTGAAAATCGACTTATGCCAGCGATTCCATTTTTGCGCTTTTCACGTAACATGTCTGTTTGTTTTCGCCGATAAGGCTCGTTGTCGCAGTATAATACGACAGGGGTACTCCTTTCTATCTTGTTGTTGTTTCTTGCCATTTAATGCTCATAGGTACCCTGGGTGTTGACATCTCATTCCGGGAACCATGTCAAATCCCAAGGCAATTGTCCCAATTTAATGCACTACCACTTGCTTGACAAAAGCTTTTTATAGCATTGACAGTATGCATTGCACTTTCGTGATCAACACAGAAAACTGCAATGTCGCCAGCATAAGAAGGCTCACATCGGCCTCATGCAAATTAAATCCTCGTATCGCGTTGTTCCTAATTACGCTTAGACAAAAAGGTTCAATATATATACAAAAAAAGGAAGTGGTGATAACGGGCACCCTTGTCTGAATAAGCGCTGCACTGGTATGTACCAACGCCTCCTAGATAGCACAAGGCCGGTGCATTTAGATCCATGATGTCATACTACTTTGCCCGACTGCCATAGTATCTAATGGGGATGCTCCCAAGTAAGCCGCGGTGATTTTGACGTAACCGCTTTCGTCACGCCGCGCTTGACAGTGGAAATTTCAGTCCAAGTAGCATGACATCATCGAGTGCACAGACCCGCTATCTAGGAGGCGTTGTATGCACTCATCTACCGATTTATCTATTTTCAGCCTCGTCGTACATCCGGCGTAAGCCACCCACACACCTTCGGTATCATATTGCCTACATTCACAAAATCAAGTATGCATAGAAGCAAATCATGCGGCACGGAGTTGAATGCTTTCTCAAGGTCAACTTGCAGCGTGGCGACCACGGCGTAAGGTATATACTCTTAATGTAACGACACTGGCGAGGCGCGATCGATCAGATAAAGTAGCAACGGCGCGCGTCCATTAGCCCGGCGATGGCAGCGGATATCTATCGGCGGCACAACGTAACTTCAAGATAGAAAATGTTTTACTGGTTTTTATTTCCCGTTGATATAGAAACCAGCGCTTCGCGGGAAATCCGAAATTATTGAGTGACGCGTGAAAGTAAGTCATCGTGGGGAGGGTAGAGTGTGAGGAAGAGGGCTCCGCCTTGAGCATGGCCTCGACCATGGAGGAAGGAAAACGTAGGAGAGGCCCCGGCCACCACGGACATGTTGGAGAAAGTGTGGTGGAAGTCACGTTCTGTTTTTCGCAAAGGAGTACTGGCACTGGTACCCCAAACGTAAACGTTGCTATAGCAACGGCGCTCCTGAAGCTCTCTCTGCTGCTCTCGGCCTCTGAAATAGGAGATAAGACTTTCCCGCCGGTGTCTGTCTCGCAGCACATTTTATTCGCGAGAAAATCTGACTTTGGAGTGTGGTGTGTAAGCTTAAAAGTTGTGTTTTGGGTCTGTGAGTGTGTCAGCCAGCAATAGATACACTCATGCAATCATGGAGCGGGTCTTCGTCGTCTTCAACGTGCCACGGAAAAACACAGAGCGCGTCTACTTCACTAAAACTGCTGCAGAAGTTTCATAGGCTTTGTTTTGACGCGCGTCGGCCGCAAACACTTCCGGCGGCTGGTAACTATGCAAGTTCAAAGCTCGCACCCAGCTCGCGCCTATCTGCTCCGGCGAGCTGATTGGAGGGGCAAAGGGAGATGGCACACCAAGAAGGCAGCGCTTCCGGCTTCAAAAACGTGACGTCAGGGCCTCTCCTATTTTGTTTCTTTCCTCCATGGCCTCGACTAAGCCTCGACGGAGCAGATACCATAGAGTAACATACGTATTACAAGAGTGGCCGCTCCAGCCTAAAAGTGGCTCAGCAACGCACTACATGCCGCCCGCTAGAGGGCATGCAATACAAGACTCCCTGTCTCCAAGGGAACGCGCGTACTAGTTATCTACTGTAGTAACTTTTCCAGCGCACTATACGTATACTTGGCTGTGGCTGTAAACGTAGACGTTATCAACTGGATCAGCCGGCCGTGAGCGGTGGATGATAAGATTAGTACAGAATAATGCATACATATCGCTACAAAATACCGGCCATGGTGTGATCAGGCAAGGCGACGCTATAAAATATGTGCGATGTCCGTGGTCTACGCTGGGTTCGTCTGCCTGAACGTCTGTCTGCTTGGCTGCTGCTTGGTAAGAACGTCTTCATTAAATTTTTTTCCCTTCATTATACTTTGCAAATTGCTTATGTATTTGTCACTTCAGCCGTTAGTTGACATTTGTCACATTGTGCTGTTCGGCACAGAGAGCTTTTTTGCGTTCTTCAATTCGCGCATGATGTTCGTGGATTGCTTCACATTATGTAAGAAACAGCAATTTGGAATGCTGTGCAGCACGTTTGCGAGAAAATCATTTCTTGGCGCGAGAAAGTGAGTCGGCACACGCCGGTATACGTAGTCTGAATTAAATGCATGTGTGTGTGAGTGAAAGAATGCAGTTATGCTTAGGATCGTTATCCGTGGCGTTCGCAGATTGCTTGAAGCCTTTGTTACGAGCGCAATTAGAGAGAACTTGCGAATTGAGAAGAATGTCTGTAAGCTGTGGCTACGACGTATTATGAATAAACACTCCTGCCTCAGTAGCGCATTTATGGCACCGAAGGTTGTTTTTTTTTGTTTGTTTTTGTTTTCTGTTTTAGCTGCGGCAATTGCACGTGACACTTTTCGTCAAAGGGCGATATGAAGTGTTTAGAATAACATTTGTGCGAAGGCGGGAGAAAAGACATAACCAACACTTTTTTTCTTGCAGGTGATGCCGTTTCAGGTGTTGCAATTGTTATCGCCTCTCTAACGAGTGCGTATTGGTGCGTGATACCAGACCGAGCCTAAGGCATTCCCTTCATATACCTTGCCGTATAGCATCCCATCGTCTGGTCGACGCTCAAGGCGTCGACTTGCCGCCGCCGCGTGTAAGCGACGCAGACCGCTGTTGGCTGGTCACATGAGGCTTCTTGGATCCAGGATACGGTGTAAGATATATACTCTATATATCTTACATAGTCATGCAGTCACGTTCCTGCATCTCTCCGTTGCTCGTAGCCGAGTGTCTTGAAACGCCGTGCTTCCATCGTTGAGTCTACACTTCGCAGGTGTAGCCTCGGCGGTCATTGTAGCCTCGTCTGTCGAATCACTGTCTTCCAGTGGCGTGGCGCGGCTGCTCGGCGTTCGCGTGGAGCGGACTCGTCGCTCTCGAGCTCTGCATAGGTTTCAATTTATCCTGGTTTATGTGGTGCTGGAGCTTCCATGTTTTGCAAGGACATTCCAAACCGTGATCGACACCCGCTGGGCAAGACATCCGACCATTCGCAAGTATTGAAATTGTTTTATTCACCACTTGCTGCGTCGCCAAGCTTAAGCCTCGTCGGCCGCTCCACCACGTCGGCGGCAGCGTTCGGCGCCAAGGTGGCGATGGCAGCTGGGATTGAAGTCGAAGGAGAAGAGCTCACGGCGGAGGAGATGGCGCGCTGGCGCGAACAACATATATTCCGTGCCAGCAAGCCCCCCAACGCAATCGCGCTATCATCGCAGCCGAGACGACCTGGGAAGATGGTGTGGCCCAGGCAGCCACTGCCACCGGATGATTCCTACACCGCCGTGGTACGGATACGCGGTGGCCTAGATTGCCCGAAATACCATCCGATCTACCTCAAGCGTATGATGCGAGAGGCTGCCCAACTTGCAGAAGACATCGACAGTGCTCGGGTAAATACCCTAAATAACGCTTCATTGATCACTTCTACCAGAATGGACCATATTGACGCCTACCTTCGCGTCAAAAGCCTTACCATCGCTGTCAAGACCCACGAGGTGGTGGTGCACCCCACCTCTCCGCAAGACTCGTGTAAAGGAATTTTCGCTTTACCCATTAACATTAAGGAAGCAGAAATCTTGCCCCATCTTCGACAAGCTAACCCGGGACCCCCGGTGCTCCACGCCCGCCGAATGGCTAAGACCGAAACCATAATGGTGACTATCCTCGGAAAGAAGGTGCCGTTCTGCGTCCAATACGCCCACTTCTGGCTCCACTGCACCCCTTTTCGACAGAAGGAGGAAACCTGTGTGAAGTGCAAGCAAATCGGACATCGACCGGATGTGTGCCCGGTCGTGTGCGTTTCCACTTGTGAGAAGTGCGGGTAGGTTAGCCCGGACGCGAACCATGCCTGCAACCATAAATGTGTGGTCTGTGCGGGAGACCATGGCACGGCCTCGGCGCAACTGCCAAAGCCAGGTGAGCTGGGCTGGGGTAGATTCTCGCGGCTCCTGACTTCCCAACTTCCCTCCCAACCTGACAAACACCAATCAATATTTCTCACTAGCTCAAGAAAACGCGATGTTAAGAGCCGAATTAGCCCATATCGAAGCTCAAATTCAATCGCTTAACTCCCCTATCCCTAATACGTATAATGCATCACAGGACATGGAAGTTTCTAACAATACGCAGGCGAGCATGGTGGTGGCGCCTCCCCCTCGAAATACGGCAGGACCTCCGCCTTCAAAGCGCAGGAGCTCCGACGAGGCCGAAATCCTCTTAGACACAGACGCCTACATGGATCTGAACCACAGAATCACAGCTCTTGAAACCAAAACTGGTCCGAGATTCCTTGCCCTAGAGACGCACATTACACACCTCGAGACTCGCATGACCAATATTGAGAGCAATATTGACGAACTCAAGAACATAATTGCTACGATAATCCGCCTCATTCCAACACTCACTAATGTCCAAAACAAATAAAAGAAAATATTTAATTATCTGGGAATGGAACTGCCGGGGGTACAAAAAGAAAAAAGCTAATTTACAACACTATGTAGCCAATAGCCCGACCCCACCGACTGTAATAGCATTACAAGAAGTTCACTGTGCAGTGAAACTACCGGGATATAATACTCACCAGTCGCATCGCTCCACCTGCAGGGTCGTACACGGCATTCCTTACACAACGACCCCTCACAGTAACACACGCCAAATTTGACGGTGGCATGTGTTACTGACGGTTGCGTGTGAACACAACTTTATTAAAGTTCTTCCACAATCTCACAAAATTCCTACCATATCAATTCTCAATGTTTACAGCAAACCGAAAGACAAAAAACAAAAATTTGACACTCTCTTTGTTTCTGCCCGCAAGGAAGCTGGCCGTCACCCGTTAGTAATTGTGGGTGACTTCAATGCACCGCATCAGGCCTGGGGGTACTGAACCAGCACTACCAAAGGTAGGGAATTATGGGAACTCATTCAAGAGTCGCACCTTACCGTACATAATAACATAGATACACCGACGAGACTCGGTAATAGTGTCGCCATGGATACGACACCTGACCTTACGCTCTCCCTTCGTGCCAGAAATGTAGATTGGCTCAGATTAGACGAGAACCTAGGTAGCGATCATTATATTGTTCAAACCTCCCTTAGCTTTCAACACGAGCCATTTCGTAGCACTCAACTCGGTATCACAGATTGGGCTAAATTCCGTGAATACAGGGGAGGGCAGATGTTAGGCGACATTCTTGACATAGAACAATGGGCTGAGACGTTAAAGGACGATGCGCTCAGATGTACCACTACCCTGCCTGAAGAGGCACAGATGCAAGAAATCGACGCGAAACTCCTACACATGTGGACGGCGAAGAGCTCGCTCTTACGAAGGTGGAGAGGACAACGCTATAATAGGAAGCTCAGACGCCGGATAGCGAAGCTGGACCTAGAAATCTAGGACTATGCTGAGCGACTGGTTCAACAGCAATGGGGACAAAAGTGTGAAAGTCTTAGTGGGCGACTCAACAATAAGCGAACGTGGCAACTATTGAGGTATCTTCTTGATTCGACTGAATCCAAAACTGTACATGGACATCGGATCAATAAAATGCTGCACGAGCGAAAATACGATCTTGCAAGCTTTTTCTAAGAGTTACGCGATAAGCACCTCCCCTCACATACAAAAGCTCCTGACGTAAATTACACAGGATCCCGCAACCCAGAACTGGACGCCCCGATTACGGAGGCTGAGGTTGCACATGCTATGGCAAATTTCAAAACAACGTCGGCGGCAGGGCCGGATCAGGTCTCTAATAAAATGCTTCGTAACCTCGACAGGCAAGCGGTTGATGCACTCACAAAATACTTTGACGAATGCTTGGAGACGGGAACCCTTCCCAAGCAATGGCAAGACGCCAGGGTAATCTTTATTCCAAAACCAAGCAAGCCCATTAACCCCGATAACTTACGCCCCATCTCCCTTACGTCATGCCTAGGCAAATTGCTAGAACACGTTATTCTCTACCGACTAACGGCATACGTGGAGGAGGCAGGGATCTTTCCAACCGAAATGATTGGCTTTCGTAAGCACTTGTCTACCCAGGATATCATGCTCCAACTTCAGAAGGATATAGCTAGGCAGAGTCCAGGTTTCGACACCAAAGCTGTGCTCGCACTTCACCTTCGTGGGACCTTCAATAACGTTAGCCATGCAACCATATTGAGGGAACTTACTGGACTAGACATCGGAGAGCGTACTTATAAGTACATCTCCAACTTTCTCACAGGATTCACATGAGTACAGAACAGTCTTCGGAATTCAACCTTTGCAGCTTTGGAACGCCCCATGGTTCAGGGCTATCCCCCTTCCTCTTTAACGTCGCGATGCTAAATATCGCGCGCGAACTTCAGGAAATACCAGAGATCTCCTTAGCCCTCTATGCATGCGGTAGACATCATCATATGGACCATCATATGGACCTACGCTGCCAACAACCGCGCTCGTCCGCACCGTCTCTTATCTCCACACGGCTCTGACCTTTATACGCCGTGCATTCGCCGCTCAGTTTCCGTTGAAGCGATAGACCGCACGTACCTTCGCCCGCTGCGGCGTATATACGCTCGCTGCCAGCGTTTTGACAGTCGTTGTCTGCAGTCATTCAGTGTGATCTATTCCTGTTTGTTTGTGCGCGCTCACACCACGCTTGTTCATTCAGTTAGTAATAGTCGGGCCACATTTTCCAACGCACGCAACACATGCAATGCTGCCCGGATCGGCAGTGCAGCACTACTAGGTGTGTCCCTTCGCACGCGCTGCCCACGGGAAGCGCTTCTCATCAACATCACGGTTTCACACGCGCCTTCTCGTGGTCATCGAGTCTCTCTTCATGTCGGTCTACTTACGCCGCAGCACACCTGCTTACTTAATCAGCTCATGTTTACTACAATTCATATTGCTACCAAAGCCGCTCACCTTACTTCGTATGACATTGCTGTGTTGTTATCGCATTCATTGCTTCGCCCTTAGGGCGAAACTGTGACATTTTTATTGAAGGATATGCCGGCTTCTTTTTACTGTCATGCCTGAACGGCAGTCTCTTCTTCAAAACCGCGAGTGGTGAAAATTTTCGGCGTGGATATCGCAAGCTATGTAGCATTGAAGGGGTCTACTGGTTTTGCAATGCGTAGTGTCTGTCCATAAACTTTGCGTAAAAAGAATGTCTGCAATTTCAACACACGAAGTTGTGTATGATGCTCTGCAATACACTTAACATTCCCTTAGTGCTTAGCTACGAGATGCATTGCATTTTACAAGGAAGAAAAAATCTTGTTATTTGTATTTGATGTCAATATTATACATGCGGGTTAGAAGGAAACTGCACAGTGAATCTTTTATGATGATTCTTATTATTATGTTGAGTTGTTCTAGTCAAATATTGCTACTTTATTAATGCACAAAAGGAAGAGTGTGTATTTTGCATGAAAACGTTTGCTAATACTTTCACAGTTCTCTGAAACAGGCACCCATAAAACGCATTGCTCATGGCTGTTAACACGACGGCGCGTCACGTATAGTATGTGTATACTTCACGAATACCATAACAGCAATCACCTGAAAGAACAGTTTCGTGGTTAAGGATCGAGAGCCTATCAATTGCACGCGAGAAAATGTCATAGTGACCCTCAGTTGCCTTTATCGACATCATGGCACAGCCCTTGCGCAACTAAATCTACCGACTGTCGTGATGGTGAGGCACGCATTATTCGCGAAACCCATCAGTTCACTACAACTTCGAATTAAAACCATGAAGCACTTCTTTAAGCGCCAATTGGAATGCCTAAGATATACTCGAGGCTATACAGCGCAGCTCAGCCTGCGCTGAAGAGGAAAATTTAAACGCCTTCTGCCTCATCATATCTCGATCCTGCATCGTCTAACCATACAAACTGAGAACTATTTGCTTCGCGAGTACATAAAAGAGAACCTCACATACCCGCCTCATAGAGAAGACACCACAAGCCTCAAATGAATTCACTTGATTTTAGACCTCCACAGGGGAATAATGATATCTTAAATAAGCCTCATACTGCTAATGAATGAGGCTTCGGCTTCTTACTAGCCGCAGCCATACGGTCCAAAAGGCATATTTCACTAAAAAATTGGGGCCAAGCAGCCTGTGTCAGTTCGCAAAACAAATTCGTGATGTCTGTTCCTCGTGAAACAAGCAGCAGTAAATTGCACAAGTGAGTTGAACGTGCAGCACTGAACAGTGAATAAATATTGGTAGATTCCTTTGCGTATTCTGCAAATAGTTGTGAGCCTCAATTAGCTTTACTTCAATTTACCGCCACTTGAAAATAACTGCTGAAGAACGGCCTAATTTTGAGAAGCACTTAAAGGAACAAGTTGCGCTGGTTGAACCTAAACTGCACTGTCAGGTCCTCGTGTTACTGCGGAACGTTTCTGTGAAGAAATGAAAAATTTGATATTACACCATCAGCTACTCGTCAAAAACAAACACGTTTTAATGTGTTAAATTCAAGGTAAATGTAGCAGTCATATGTAGCAGACATAGTGAGATGCTCGTTGCACCACTGCAGGTATGGTATCCTAACTGGATTCTTATATATGTGCTATGATTATGCATTTATGCTTTTATTAAGAACGTGCTACTTATGCTTTTTTATTGGTCCCTCAATCTGCAAAGTCTAGATCCGCGCTTGAAAAACACGCAATGGGCTGGTCTGAGCTCCTTCGGCTGGCACTGCAGCGTTGCCCTTGAGAAATAAATTGTCGTCTAGGAAATAAGCTCTTTGAATGAGTTCGCGCAAATTAAGACGTCATAAAATGTATTTGAGATGACCA
The DNA here is from genome assembly GCF_013339745.2 of Dermacentor silvarum. Taxonomy (NCBI): domain Eukaryota; kingdom Metazoa; phylum Arthropoda; class Arachnida; order Ixodida; family Ixodidae; genus Dermacentor; species Dermacentor silvarum. Next base: position 181,508,640 of record NC_051155.1, on the reverse strand, counting down.
TCACAAGTATACAAGCACAGGGAACGAGAGCGAACAAACGGAAACACTGCAGAAGGCGCCCGGACAGCGGCCGAACGGCAGCAGACGACAGGAGCGAGTCCGTGCCCTGACGTCACGCGAGCGGCGCTCGCAGCGCCCCTGTAGGTCGTTCTCGGGGCTAATAACCACATGCGGAGAGTGGCTCGTGTGCGATCGCTGCACCGTCACTACGATGAACTAATCGAAACACTATACGTAGACGCCGCAGAATACCCCTCAAACCCCCATAAATTCGCTATCACGGCAGTAACTCCACAAGGCCAGCGGGTGGCTGCAGCCTCTATATGCACGCCTTTCTCAGAGGAGGCAGAAGAGGCAGCCATAGCGCTGGATCTCACTATCCCCTCAGCCGCCACTGTCATCAGCGATTCTAAATCAGCCGTGTACGACGATGCAGCCGGGTGTATCGGCAGACTGGCTGGAATCATCGCACGCAAATCAGTAGTTTAATCAGAAGTTACACTCGTTTGAGCTCCTGCACACGAGGGCCTGCCAGGCAACGAAGCCGCCCATGCCTGTGCCCGAGGTTTCACGAACCGGACACAGACAACACAAGGGAAGGCTGAGGCGGGCGCCTCGCGTGATAGACTCATTACATACCACGACATCTGCCAACACTACACGTCATCTCGACGCACTTTACCCCCTCTCACTCGTCCCTACTCGAGGGAATTTGGAAATCCTATGGAGACAATTTTAGACACACGCCATCACTACTCCGTAACTCCTGAATAAACTATACCCCGATAACTTTCTCGATCCAGGCTGCTATCATTGCGCAGCCCCTTACGCTAACTATAACCGCATACTTCTAGAATGCCCCGACCACCCCTCTTACCCCTCCCCCTCCCCCGACTTACCTGTCTGAAGCTGTGGGGGGCTGCCCTAGGCAACTCCGATCCTTGTCTGTATCGTCCTGCGCTGGGCAGTGGAGGTGATGGGGCTCTACCACAAGGAGACTTCTCTGTCGCCTCCCACCCCCGCAGATCCTGTAGGGTTTTAATCCTGACAAATAAATTTGTTCATTCATTCATCCCAGTGGCGTGACGGCGGTCTTTAGTGCACTTGATTTCTCTGCAATCCTGGACACGCTTGATGACGGCAGTTTCTCTGAAAAGTGTGTTTCAGAAGTGCATTCTGCCGAAGCTTCTTCCTCTTCGTGCTGTACTGTCGAATCGTCTGTCGCATCAGCATCTCCTGCCCGAGCGTTTGTTGCCGTGTTCGCTTGGGAGGCTGCATCGCTGATGGACACCGCCACTGCGGTCATGTGGCTGATGGATGCCATCATTGCAGCCACACTCTCCGCTTCCTCCTTGTCCATGAGCATCTCGCTCCGGTTCACATATTCGCCTGCGCTTGCAACGAGCGAGTACAATTAACCCCTGCTCGTGTCCTAACGCTCGGCAAGCTGCACAACCAGGCACTCGACACTCACGTCGGATGTGTCGAGTATTATGGCAACAGAGGCATGACGGGGCACGTCCAGGTACAACCAAGAGCGAAGTGCAGCTATTGAGACGCATCCGCGGTCCGGTGTGACACCATCATGCCGAAAAATACGTACTAGACAAGTCGTTGACTCGGCACCTTCGAAGTACTCCGCCTTCACCGATAGCTGATGACTTCCTCTACTTCGCCATACTCTCGGAAGGCTCATCGTATGGTCTCAGAAGTGACGTCGAACGCGACCCATTGTAGCTTAATCCTGAACTCTTACCGCACCGGGCCAATAATGAGGCACGGCCGGTTCTTCACCAATAGTGATCCAGCGTCGAGCAGCGTCTGCTTCACCTCATCTGTCTTCATGTTCAGCAGCCACATGTGAGACATTTGGCATGCACCAAATCCACCTACCTGTTGAATTATTCCAGCATCCTTCAAAGGCTTCCGGAAGTCGTCGTTTCTCTACGGGCGTCCAGTGACGTCGCAGTGCAATACAACTGCGCGCCTTTGTCCGTCACCTGTTGATAATGGAGGCAAGATGACACGCTAATTCTTGGGGAACACAGAGCACGGGGCACCATGTCAAACATCGGCCGCTATTGCAGCTCTCGAAGAGCCCTCCATTCTGCGTCAGTACCACACTGCATCCAGAAGCAGAAACAGCGCCAGCTTTGCATAGCGCCACCGTTACAACTGGTGAAAGTGATGAATATCTTCGAGGCTGTGCACGGGTTGGCCTCTGCCTGGTGGGCGATTCACTAGATTGCGCATGATAGGAGTGGCGCCTAAAATCCCTATATAGAAAAAGTACCGCCATCTATTCTTTCCTCCGCTGTCTCCTCTCCTAAAGCGCTTGTTTTTTTTCTTTACTTTTTGCTTGCGAAAGCAAGTCGACGGGGGCGCCCCTAGAAAGTCCACGTTGAAGCTTTCAGGCCGGGCGCGCGCCACCGCCGCCGCCCGCGACAGCGGCGACGAAGAGTGACTTTCAAAATGGTTCCGAGGCGGAAAAAAAACAAAATATAAAGAAGTGAAAGCACGCGCTATCGTCGTCCAATCGGAGATACAGGAGAGAGAGAAGCGGCGTTGATCAAAGGATGGCGGTACTTTTCATATATTACGACTTTAGTGGCGCCACTGTCGGTGCTATGGAGTCTTCATCGTCCGAAGTTGAATCGCTCACGCCTAGATCACCAGGCGAGACAGCAAAGCGTGGCCGGAGGCGCCAGTTGAGTGCCGACGGAGTACTCGACCATCGCAACGTAGCGAAACTTGCGAAGTGAGCTGCTGCAGCGAAACATCGTTCACAACCCAAAGTCCCCGACAACGCAAAAATTGGAGGACGTTTAAGCTTCACCTTTAAGAGTTGAACGCGATAGCTTTATCGGGACACGTTCGCATAGCAACGCGCGGCTGTAGGTCTGGTAGAAATGCTGGAAAAGGGGTTTGTGTTTGAGTTTTGTCGCAGTAGAATTAGGTTTTCTCGTACATTCAAATTACAATCCGACACCGATTGGTAAACAGTCCGACGGCGAATCCGACGCCGAATGGTACGGTCGTACTTTACCATTTTCCTGACGGATTTCGCTGTGAGAAATTCAATTTTTGTTCACCAAAACCTTGGACCACGTGGAGGGCCTGCACGGTCAGGGTGGTTGGGGATTTTCACCGCCCCCCGCATCGCATGCCGGTTGCCGACGCCGGATTTTCTGCGACATGGAGCCCTTAATGCTATCGCGTTCAAAGGCAGAGCGAGCGGCGGCGGAGCAAGCACTTCGCGAAGCACCGGAATTGACTTGGCATTCGAGAACATGCCACGTGCAGTGCACTAAGTAAAGTACGCATCGACATACTATACTCCGATCACAAGGCAATGCTACTGTCGATAAACTTGGACCCGCAGATGCCGTCGCCGGAGCCCATAGGCTACGAATAAGATGCAGCGCGCTTCAGGTACCCGTCGGACGACGACTACGACATCCCCTAGAGTATAAGGTAGAGTTCGCCTACGAACCCGATGAAGAAATGTGCTTCAGAAGGGAATAGGTTTGGGCATATTGGTTATTAATCGTAATACAACTAACATAGCGCAGTAAAGACGAGGGACAAGTCGAGACAGGACAAGCACTAACTTTCAACAAATGTTTTAATGCAGATCCTGAGCATTTATATACACCCATCTGAATCTACAGAGAGAAAGAGAGAAAACTGCCACGTGTCGTCTATGTCAAGAATGCAATCCATTTCTTTGATAAAGCTACTGACAGCCAATTGACGCAATCATCTCCTGCACGTGCCATCTTGGTAGCTTCTACAATTTCCCTGGTCAAGCTGCTGCGGTGGCGATGCACGACAACAGTCTGACCGAAAAGAGGACGGCAAAGTGGCTGCGCGTCACATTTTTATTGCGATAGCAATTATAAGGACACTTCAAGCGGATTTTGGTCGTCGCCGTCACCGTGAGGTTCCGTGTTAATTCCAAGGGCGATAAAATCGTCGCCTCACGCCATATGTGCGAGTGAACGCGCGCGGGGGACGCGCGCTTTCACGGAGAGCGAACGCACGGCGGAGAGCAAACGCGACTTCTTCCGTTGCGCGAAAGGACGTCGGGGTACGAGAGGGAGGGAGGGGAAACTGCGCCACCAAATGCGTATCCTGCAACCGGGTCCAAGGGGAACTGGCGACTCAATCTCCCACACGAAAGGAGGAAAGCGGGAGATAGGCGGGGCGGCTTCTACTATGACAATTGCGTACATTTGCGCCGGTGCGGGCTGTCGCGCGCACCGTATCTTGAAAGCGATCTCCACACGGCTCTGACCTTTGTATGCGCTGTGCTTTCGCCGCTCAGTTTCCGTTGAAGCGATAGACCGCACGAATCTTCGCTCGCTGCGGTTTGACAGTGGTTGTCTGCGGTCATCGAGTGTGATCTATTCATGTTTGCTTGTGCGCGCTCACACCAGCCTTGTTAATCCAGTTAGTAAGCGAATGTGTCCAAGTTTATGCAGTCGATAAAACTACTATCCCTACTCCGTATAGCTCTGTACTAATTTGCTATCACAATTGATGCTTCGCCTTTCGGGCGAAGCTGTGAGAGAGAGAGAGAAATTTATTTACAGAAAGGCAGAGAGGTCGGCCTGAGCTGTAACTTGCTTTGGCCTGCTACTCTACACTGGGGAGAAGGGACGGGGAGGAAAAGGGCTGATGGATGATAATGATAAGAGGAGGAGGTGTGTATGTACAATTTTACAACGTTGTGGCATCTCTAAAGCCGTGCGTCTAGCCCAGTGGCTTGTAGAAAGACTAAAGCGGCACTGGTTATCATGGCTGCGCTGTGACATTTCTTTACAATGGGCAGCAAGTTGGCCAGCTGTGGAAATGTTGCCGATGTTACCCTGCACCTTCACCACTTTGGAAGGGGGTTTATTAACGTTGGACGGCATGCGGAAGGATTCACGACGGGCACAGTCTCAGCTGGGTCAGCAGCTCGCGATCTCCGATCGCACCTCTTGCCAAGACAGTGTCCCACTGCCGCGTGCGATGCTTCATCCCCACTACACCGTCTTTTTTGCTGTGCTTTTGCAGACGCACATTCAAGCACCTGCCGATCTGACCAATGTAGTGTCTTCCACAAGAGAGTGGACTTTTGTAAACACCGCCCCTTTTGCAGGAGACGTCTCCTGCAAAAGGGGCGTTGTTTACAAAATGTTGGGGTGGCCTAACGATTAGAGCATGAAAGTGATGTAATGGGAGTTCGAGGTTCGATCCCACCGTCAAACACGTAACCTTACTAAAGATGCATGGAACGATGCGAGACAGGAACCTGTCTACCTATACCCCAATGTGCCTGGAATTAGGCAAAGAATGCTTCAAAATAAATGTGCGCGGAAAAGTCGATAGTAGCTCCTCAAGTAAAAGGTAGTATCCCGTAAGAAGGGCGCGGCCACGTGCTAGTTCAGACTTCGTCAGCGTCTCATTAGCGGTCACTGTGGCGTTATCGTTGGCCCTGTGGCCTGGAGCTTCACCAGGTAGATCAGCGGAGAGTACCCGGGCATAGTCGAGGCGACGCATAACGAAAAGCAAGACGATTATTTACATTGTTACGGAAAGAGCGGTAAGCTCCAAAAGTTGTCCGATAACAAAAAATGAAGGGTTCTCGCTTTTGAATAAATACTGCTACTACTACTACTACTACTACTACTACTACTTCTACTACTACTACTTCTACTACTACTACTACTACTACTGCTACTACTACTACTACTACTACTACTCTACTACTACTACTACTACTACTACTACTACTACTACTACTACTACTACTACTACTACTACTACTACTACTACTACTACTACTACTACTACTACTACTACTACTACTACTACTACTACTACTACTACTACTACTACTACTTGCTACTACTACTACTACTACTACTACTACTACTACTACTACTACTACTACTACTACTACTACTACTACTACTACTACTACTACTACTACTACTACTACTACTACTACTACTACTACTACTACTACTACTACTACTACTACTACTACTACTACTACTACTACTACTACTACTACTACTACTACTACTACTACTACTACTACTACTACTACTACTACTACTACTACTACTACTACTACTACTACTACTACTACTACTACTACTACTACTACTACTACTACTACTACTACTACTACTACTTCTACTACTACTACTACTACTACTACTGCTACTACTACTACTGCTGCTACTACTACTACTACTACTACTACTGCTACTACTACTACTACTACTTCTACTACTACTACTACTACTTCTACTACTTCTACTACTACTACTGATACTACTACTACTACTACTACTACTACTACTGCTACTACTACTACTACTACTACTACTACTACTACTGCTACTACTACTACTACTACTACTTCTACTACTACTACTACTACTACTACTACTACTACTACTACTACTACTACTACTGCTACTACTACTACTACTACTACTACTACTACTACTACTACTACTTCTACTACTACTACTACTACTACTGCTACTACTGCTACTACTACTACTACTACTACTAACTACTTTTATGCTTTCAAGGGATAACTTTCGCCTAGGAGAGGGAGGGAGCTGTCAGACGCAGGACACACCGCTGAGATCAATCATTGTGTCTGGGCTTGCTTGCGTGAGCCTAGCTGCCATGTTGGCGCCTTCATAAGTCGAAAGTCGCTCACTCTCCCACACGCAACGTGCGTCAAGAGTGAAGGGGAGAATGTTCTACACTAACGAACACTTTGCACAAACAGATACCTATATATTAGAGCAACCGAGAATACTAGTACACTCTACCTATACGCACGAGCACGCTGGCTCATGCTCACCGCTGTAAACACTGGGCTTTCTGCGTTTTGAAGCGACTGAAATGTTTTCGTTGTCCGCTCGAGAGCTTGTAGCTCTTGGAGTCGTTTTCGGCCGCATGATGCGGATGCTCACGCAGGAGGCGAGCCGTAACTGCGCCAGCAGGCTCCTCGCTACTCGTATGAAAAGAAAAAAAAAAAAAGAAAGGAAAAATAATTTTTGGTTAAACTGCGCGCCTGTGCGTTGAAGTCTCGGTCGAACCAAGCTGGTTGTGCGGGACAATAAATTCGATGTAATAACAATGGGACTACACATTCTAACCAGAGTCACATTAGGTGCATTGAATACCTCCAGGACACTGACGAGGGCGTGTGCTACTGCTTTATACCAGCAGGAACTCGAGAAAAACGATGGGAAAGAAGCACAAAGATCATACATCAAACAGATTTTCGACAACGAGATGAAAAGAGTAAACGTGCAATGTGCGTGCTGTGTAATATGATGTGGTCTACGCGGACATTGATCGATGGCTTTTCGGTATCGTTATCAACACATCTCAATAACGTTTTAATAATAGTTTTGGTGGTATATATCGATCATGTAACTTCGCAATCTTGCTGTGTTATTAGAAGCGAAGCTCCTTAGGCTCACACGATGTCCGTTGTCGCCGTCGTCGTCGTAGCTCACCGTCGCACACGCAGCGCGCATACCGACGCTCCGCAACCCCTCTCTGAGCAAGCGCATGACGTCATGCGCAGAGCCGTTCGCAGAGCGCACGCAGCGCGCATACCGACCGCGCGCAGGTGTTGCGCCGGCGCCGCGCCGCTGTCGCTACACTTAGCACTGCAGTATGGAGGAGCACGAACGTAATCGCAAACGTCGTGAATCTGATCCTACATTTCGGGAACGAGACGCGGCAGCCCAACGGCAACACCGCGAAGATAACCCCGAGCTACTAGCACGAGAAGCAGCAGCACGCCGGCAATGGCAGCAAGACCCTGAAGCGAAAGCTCGAGGAGCAGCCGTAATCGTCCAAGGAGCCAAGATTTCTGAGGAATGAAGTAGGCCGAATAAAGCATAGAGAGAAAGAAGAAGTCGGGAATACAAAGAAGGAGAGTAATATACTGAGCAATAACAGGCACGAAGGAGCCGGCAGGGACGTACGTATGCCTCGGTATATATCGCAGGGCGGTTGTTGTTATTTTCACGTACTGAGTCGTTCGAAGTCTTCAACCGTTTCTTGCGAAAGATGGGTCTGCCACTGATTGCTCAAGCTACTGTTAGGCCGGCTGCGGTATCTAAAATGCAGCATAAGAGAAGCAGAGGTGGTCGCTCCGTATATAGAACGCTATAGTGCCCGAAGGGTCCCCAGACCACCGTGCGCGGAACCTGCTGTCTCTATAGGTGCTCAGAAAGACAGCCGGCAGTAAAAGTCATATCACGTGGAAGTGCAGAGCAAATGCAGAACGCTATAATATATGGATAGGGCTGCCTGCTACCACGTCTGAGAAATTCCGACAAGAAAAATGCATCGTTTGTCTAGTCACTCTTATTTTTTAATGACCGAACCCATTTGGGCACCCAAAGAACGTAGCAGGAGCACACATGCACAAAACAAACTTAGCAATGGGGCTTGCGATTTCCTACAGTCCTTTTTTTACGTCTTCCAAGGTTCGCCCACGGCAAGGGAATAAGAATCGAGTGAACAGTAGCGTGGCTCGATGTACTAACTGCTGAGACAGTACGGAAAATGTATAGAGGCTTTTTGTGCGAATAACTTATGATCGCTCGCGAGTCTTTGAGAAAGTCTGGCGTACGAAAACGGCCGTCTGCGGGGTATGTGATGGACATGGACGGGAGCTCGGCCTCAAGCGATTGCCTGAGAGGAGCAGGTAATAAAACAGCGAGCGAGGGCAATCAAATGCGAAGGTCAACGATCCTCAAAGTGCGCCACTGAATTTCCTGTTCTTTTTTAACATAACCATGCTGTGAAGCAACCACGTTGGAGGGATACCTCCAGATTACTGCGAAGTTGTAAAAGCGAAAGCCTCGCCGATCCCGGTGACTCCGCACTATTAACAGGTGGACTCTTTTTCTTGGCCATATAAGGAGTCGAGCGCATCTGCGAACTCTGCACGTGGCAATCTGTAAGGGCCTTTTGCGCAATGCAAGAGTGCTGCGAAGGAAGGTCTGAACATGGCGATTCCCGGAAAAGTTCTAGCTGCGACACCAGCTACAAAGAATCGACCAAACGAAGAATTAAAAGCGCGCGGCGCACTCCACGCTTGAACGCACCACAAGTTGCTTGATGGACTGCGCTGTGGCCACCGCGATAGGCGTGAGCACGTCTTTGTTTCCTTTCCCAAATGCCACCGTCGGTGGATATGATTAATAAAGTATATACGAAATAAATAAAGCATAACTAAAACAAAAGATGGTAAAAATACGAATAACACACGTTCGCGCACGTACACACGTACACACACACACGCACACATACACACAAACGCGCGCTGTTCGCCTGCGCGCGGCGAGAATACGTGCCCGCACGCACGCACGCACCTATCTGATAATATGCTTCAGAACGGTGCGACTTTGAGGCGCGCAAACGTGAGTGGTGCGTGGGGGATGTCCTTCACTGTTATGATGTTTATGTCGATCACAATTATTATTGTAAGTTAGGGTAAAAAGATAAATTCTAGAGCTTTGTGCGCCAGAACCATGCTCTGATTATGAGACTGGGGTTCTTTTTCATGTACATTTTTTTTGCGTTCCACCCTCATAGGAATACGACCACCACCGCCGTGATCGAACCCGAACCCTGGAGATCAGCTTTGCTACAAATAAAGAAGAAGGGGCGCCGAGCAGGTGCAGCGGCCACGGGCGCTGCTGGCTCAGTTGCTACCAGATGACGAACGAGTCAGACGTCCGGGTCCGGGTCAAATCTCCGTCACTGTTTGCTACATTACAAGTTGGTGCAGAAACCCACCCTGTCGCCTGGCCTTCGAGTTTTGGCCATGGAGCAACTACGCACCGAGCGCGGTTTCGTCCGGAGGGCCATCAGCAAGGCCATTTCTACGATCGACGCCCTGCTGTCAGATGAAGCCACCCCTGTGCGGGTGCTGTACCAGCACCTCGAGCTCGTCTTGGCGAAGCAGGCGGAGCTCGTCGAGTTCGACCGAGCAATACAAGAGGCGCTCACGAATGCAGACTTGGAGGCAGACCTGACCACAGCTCTCGAATATGAACAAAAGGTTAGCTTCACCAAGACAAGCGTGCGCCTCTCTACCGAGCCGCGTACACTGATCCTTGCTTCTCCTGCCGCGCAACTTGCCTCGTCACCTTACCCTGTCGCCCCTTCAGCCACGCCCGAAGTGTCGGCCCCCGCTTCTTTGTCCCGCGTTGCCCTGCCAAAGCTGCACATCCCGAGTTTTCCTGGGGAGCGACACGACTGACAAGGCTTTTGGGACCAGTACCAGACAAGCATTCACGGCAATGACTGGCTATCGAAGATGGACAAATTTAAATATCTGCTGACGTACCTGTCCGGGTAAGCTAAAAAACAACTGAGGGTGTCCACCTCGCCGAGGCAAACTACGACGTCGCCATCAAGGTGCTGTCTGACAGGTTCGGCCGTCGTGACATGCTGGTCGATGATTATCTGGACTACCTAATCGCAATGGCACCTATTCATAGTTCCGCCGATCTAGACAAGCTTCGAAATCTCTATGACGAGATCACTCCCGCACAAGCTCACTGGAGGGTCTTGGCGTTTCACCAGATGAGTATGCTGCTGTTCTGCGACGCGTCATCATGAAGGCATTACCACCTGACCTTGGTATCCTGCACCGTCAGCGGCTGAAGGAGGCTTCTTCGTCGAACCACGATGACGCGGCAGCGGTTACAGATAACAAATCCCATCAAGTAAAACATCTGATGACCTTCCTACGAATTCAAGTCGAGGCAAGGGAGGAAGGCACCTTCGACTAAGCCAGCTTATCTGCAAGCCAGCGGCATCATCCACGTGAATCGCGACCTCTGGAGCTAAACCCGCCCTCTGCAGCGACTCTATCAACTGAAGTGAGGTCACCGTACACGGGTCCCTGCCTCCTGTGCAATGCATCGGACTACACTGTTCTGGGATGCTCCACGTCACTCACCTCAGTTGATAGAGCCGCTGCAGAGGGCGGATTTAGCTCCAGAAGTCGCGATTCACGTGGATGATGCCACTGGCTTGCAGATGAGGTGGCTTGGTCGAAATGTGCCTTCCTCCCTTGCCTCGACTTGAATTCGTAGGAAGGTCATCAGATGTTTTACTTGCTGGGATTTGTTGTCTGTAACCGCTGCCGCGTCATCGTGGTTCACCGAAGAAGCCTCCTTTAGCCGCTGACGGTGCAGGATACCAAGGTCAGGTGGTAAGGCTTTCATGATCGCCGTCGCTGTTTGCTACAAGCCCCACAAGCCCATAGCCATTGTGCTACCACGGCGCATTAAGTTACGGTTAAAAACTAACAAAGTGAAAGGTACAGTGGATAAATAAATGCTAATTGAAGTAGTGTATAGAACTGCGATTTCGAGAGACGCCGAAAGTAACACGCAAGTGTTAAGAAAAATAAATAATGCATTAACAAAATCACTTCAACTTGTCTCGCCCAAATCGTTCAAAGAAGTTCGAAATCGACTGGGATCAGGCTTCTGTCATCGCCAGGAAAAAAGGACTTGGACGCAACAGAAATACCACGAATCCCTAACGACGCAGATACTCAAAAAAAGACTGAATCGTAATGACGGCGATCCCCCTGAGAATACCTTTGAGCAATGCGCGTGAGGAGATGCTTTATCTTATCACACTTAGTTTAGTGAACAAGGCTTTCATGGGAAAGCCAGAACGTCTGTTTTACCCGTTAACTGTACGATTTAGTTGAAGTTATCTGCCTTTTTCCTTATTTTGTGCGCGTAATCAGTTTGCTTTCCGACCATACGAAATGTCGCCCAATCATTGATTTCATTATTGTGTGACAGTGCTCGCTCGCGAAGACGCCTCCACGCTGTAAACGATATATAAGCGAGAACGTTTCTTTTGCTCATGACCTTGCTTTGCGCGTTCCCTATTTATAGCGGTAAGCGCCGTGTCCATCGCCAGACGTCAACGAAAACTGGACATTGTTCCATTGAATGATGATGGGGTCATTGAGGGTAGTTTCTTAGGTATGATGGATGGCTTAACTAGAAGGAGGACTCCAAATTAGCGTGCTCCATATGACGACAGACCATCATCATAGTCAACTATTTTGGAATGCCGAACTCATAAGACGTCGCATCGCAGGGTGACGAAGGCAGTGCTTCAGTTTTTAAGAACAGCAGACCTGCACAACCTGGCTTTAGCCTGAAGTGGTGTTCATTACGCTGCCCGTGATTCTGCACTGTGATTGTATGCGGTGATCGCGACCGGCTATAGCCGTAGGTCTGCACTCTTTGTTTCTTTCATTTTATTGCGATAGCAATTATATGGAGACTCCAAGCGGATTTATGTCGTCGCCGTCGCTGTCGCAGTCACGGTGAGGTTCCGTATTAAGTCCTACAGCGATAAAATCGTCGCCACGCGCCGTATGTTGTATGTGCGAGGGATACACATACAGCGCGCGAGGGACGCGCGCTTTCACGGAGAGTGAACGCACGGCGCGAAAGCGAAGCGAAGGAGGGGGGGAAGCGCCGTTGTGCACAGGAACCAACTGCGCATTTAGCGACCCGGCGCAAGGGGATCTGGCGATTCAACCTCGCGCTCGAAAGGAGGAAAGTGGGAAGGCAACGTGGGAGGGAGGGGGTGCGGCTTCTACTCTGCCAGAAACTGCGCACTTGTACTTTGCGCTGCTGCCAGCGGTCGCGCGCACAGTATCTTGAGAGCAATCTGCACACAGATTCTACCCTTGTATGCGCTGTGCTTTCGCCGCTCAGTTTCCGTTGCAGCGATAGACCGCACGAATCTTCACTCGCTGCTGCCAGCGCGCTTGCTCACGCCAGCGTTTTGACAGCGGTTGTCTGCGGTCATCGAGCGTGATCTATTAATGTTTGTTTGTGCGCGCTGACACCATGTTTGTTAATTTAGTCATAAGCGAATGTGTCCAAGTTTATACAGCCGATAAAACAACCATTATTACTACGTATAGCTCTCTACTAATTTGCTATCGCAATTGATGCTTGGCTTTTCGGGCGAAACTGCGACTTTTATATTTTTCTACACACCATTCCCGCGTTACTCGTGTAGGGTAGCAAACCAGATTTTTGCTTGATGGTTGACTTCCCTCTCATTCTCCATTCCATCATCTCTCATTCTCTCTATGTTTCTTCGGGGTCCTCATGCCCTCTCTGGCTCTCATCCAGCCTCGGATGCATGCTGTTTATTAAGCATGAAATGCTTCTAGCTACCGTTGTCGCGACGGTCAAGCGACCTTGAGCCAAAAGCCAGAGATATCATCCGGACACTCAAACGAGAACGTCCCCGCATCGTCGCCAGAACAAAACGAGATCATTCAAGCAACCAGCCAAAAGTTAAAAAAAAATGTGGTCTGAGGACCTCAACCGCTTGTACAGGACCGCATACATATGCTAGTTACTTCCTAAACAAGTTACAAAAATGTTCCTATTTATTCCTCATAGTTGTTCACAGTGTCACTCAAGCTGTAACTTCTAGTACGCTGGAGTTTTATTCGTCATCTAAAATAGCGACGTTCAAAAGGCTGATAGAGATGTTGCCTGTGCTCTTTTGAACGCCAGCGGTCCGTGAGTCGTGAGCGGTCTGCGACAAGAAGAAAAATCAGTAGCCCCTCCCCTGTCAAGGAAATAGGGGTAAGCGAAGCTTGTCGCGTCTTTCTTCGGTGTTCCTCCGAACGAATTACACTGACGAGTGCCACGTTGTGATCGAACCACAACCGGTCACACGCATTGCACCTGGAACCGAAGTTCCGGTTGATAAACTCGCGTTGAAACCTGGCCGTCGCACCGTGGAAGCTTGCGCTAGCGTTTCCGAGGCATGCACTACTGTTGTCGGGTTCCTGGACGCTGTTGAGCCCCAACGCTGTCGTTGGGGCTCAACATCGCGCTCGCGCAATTCGGGGTCGGCGGCTCTTCGCTTGCGTTTGGCCTAAACACTGCGCTCCCTCAACTCCGGATTCGCGGCTCTTTGCTGACGTTTCGCCTGGGCTTCGGAAGCCCTCCCGTGAGAATCGGCACATTGACTACGAGCCCTTTCCCGAGAGCGTTCATTCTGGATGGATTTCCATGAAATTTATTCAAAATTAAAGCTGTCTCTTACATAAGACAATGAATGGTTCATACCTCCTTAAGCAATGGCTCATACCCCCGTAAACGCGGCCTCCGCATTACGACGACAGAGAGTAGTGAAATTCTACGCTGGAATGATTAGCGGCAACGCAGACAGCTGTGGAAGCAGACGACGACGATGAACGAAAGAGCAGTGGCACAAACGCGTGCCAAGCACGAGCCACCTGTGCAGTTCTGAGAGCAGCTGGCTTCTTTAGCGTTACATCGCCGCCGCAGGCTAGCGTATACATGTTTTAAAGAATCTCATAAAAAAAATCACCGCCCAAGCACACCGTACAGATGGTTAACCAGTGAAGCTGAAAGATGGGGCCCCAGTGTTTACCACTAAGTTAATCCCGACGCTACATTATAGTCTTTCTCAATTGTTGATTACGTCTTTGTGTTACTTAATGAGGTTACACACATCTTCGGCTGCGTTGGAGAAAACGACGTCACTGATGGTATGCCAGCAGTCCGTCGTTGTAGCATTGCCGCTTTCGACTCTTCTAAACTAAATTGCTTTAAAATTAAATCTGTGCGTCACGTAAGACAATGAATGGCTCATACCCACCTAAGCCATGGCTCATACCCCCGTAAACGCGGCCTCCCCATTACGATGAGAGAAGTGAAATTCTACGCTGGAATGATACGTGGCAACGGAGCCAGCTGTGGAAGAAAACGACGACGACGAACGCAGGAGCAGTGTCATGTGTGCGTTCGCACGGTTGTGCCGAGCGGCGCCAACGAGCCAGCTGTGGAAGAATGCGACGACGCTCGAGTCATTGCTGATGATGATAGTTTCTGCGTACAGGCGGCAGACGGCCGAATCGGCTAGCCAAATAAAGCTTTGCTGTAAAAGTAGCGACAGACGCTGAGCGCGCTGCACTTTTGCAAGAAGAAAAGCTGTTGAAGGCGGCTCCACAGTCAGCAAAATACGCCATATGGTAGTCACTTCATGCTTACCTCTATACTTTCGATTACGGGAGAGCCAGCATTTCTTAAAGCACAGGTGGCTCGTCTTCTTGCGCAGGTGGCTCGTTGGCGCCCCTCAGGTTGCGCTCGTGCTCGCGCTCGGCACGCGCTCGTGCCACTGCTCCCGCGTTAGTCGTCCTCTATTTCCACAGCTGGCTCCGTTGACGCTCATCATTCCAGCGTAGAATTCACTTCTCTTCTGTCGTCGTAACGGGGAGGACGCGTTTATGGGGATATGAGCCATTGCTTAAGGGGGTGTGAGCCATTCATTGTCTGCAGCCCGAGCGTTCGCCCCCGGCTCGATCTCAAAGGAGGCGGCGGCCATTCTCGGCACCAAGGGGGCTGCTGGTTTTCATATCATCAAATGGTTCCCGGCCCATATAGAAATGAATGTGCACTGTGAGGTTGTTAACGCCAATCAGTTGGCGCATGACTGTGCGCGAGGTCTTACACACCACGGCGGTTCCGGTGGACTCACGGGCGGAGACTTAGGACTGTAGAGGGATTCGCTTCTCACCTGCCATGAAATCTTGGCACATTATGAACATGCTCGGCGGGCCTTTCCGCTACCACATCTTAAACTCCCTAGAACACAATCGTCGGCCTTTCGCATGCTCCAAACGGGGTCCTTCCCCTCCAGGGGCCGATTCAGTCACTTCGCGCCTAATGTAGAACCCCACGGTCCAGACTGTGGGGAGGCGTACTGCTCTTTATCTCATATGCTCTAGCAATGTCCTGCGTTACGCAGCTCATCGCTTACCACTCTAACGGACTGGGAGGGAGCGGCGACCTCTCAGAGCCACTACGGGCTGTCCAGAGGGCCTGCGACAGGGCGCAGGACCACAATCTTCCGACCCCGACGTGGGTGCGGCCCGCGACGGGTACGGGGACTCTCTGTAATAAAGTTCCATCAATAAAGTTCTTTGGCTGTCTGTACGTTCTGTCGTCGTATTGGGGAGGTCGCGTTTACGAGGGTATGAACCATTGCTTAAGGGAGTATGAGCCATTCATTGTATTGCGTCACGGACAGATTTAATTTTGAAGCAATTTAAATTTGATGAATCGCAAGCTGCAATGGCGGGCGAATGCTGCTAACCACGCCGCCGCGCGAACTTGAGACATCGAACGCAAGCGACAACGGCGGACTGCAAGCATACCGTCAGTGACGTCGTTCTCTCCATCACATCCGAACGTGCGTGTAACCTCATTAAGAAACATAAAGCCGTAACCAATAATTGAAAAAGACTTTAATGAACCGTCGGAATTAACCCACTCTTAAACACCGGAGTCGCACGTTTCAGCTTCGGTGGTCAACCATCTGTACGGAGTGCTTTGGCGGTGATTTTTGTTTTTCTTTTCGCATCAGCCACCGAGGTATAGAGCTCCAATCTAAGATGATCAAAGCGCTCGAATAAATCAAGAAGTCAAGCTGCCAAGCGCATACTTCACCAGAATGAAATGGCTTTTACACTAGCACTGAAAGATGACTGGAGGAGGGTGACCAGGAAAAGCAGGAGGAGAGATGCGAAATCTAGAGGTAGGTCAACAGGACGCGAGGGCTACGCTAGAAACTTAGGGCGCTTGGAAACCATCCATTGACGCTTGGGAGAGGACTTGACCCTTGTCCAGTTAATTGCCTTGAATGTACAGCCTTTAGAGCCGTGAAAGACTTCTGTATTAGTACGGGCTTGTGCTCAGAATAATAGAGACGCCTTTATGCACTGTGGTTCGCGTTCATTTGTTGTTTTTTTTTTTAGTCTTTAAAATTATTTTAGATTTATTTTGATATTGCAACAATGTGTACGTTCGAGCCGGTAAAAATAATTGGGTTGCTTTTTTTCGCCTGTTCTAAATGGACATTATGAATTGTAATTTTTTCAGGGATGCGCCCCAGGCAGTTTAAAATTTACGGACGGGTTTTTGTATGTGCCTGGAAAAACAATTACTGGTTAGCTTACGAGGGTATATCCCAACAGCCTTAACCGCTGGACAAATAAAGTTTATTCCTATCCTATCCTATCCTATCCCAGCGTGTTGGCACTTTTATTTCACATCCAGGGAACGGAAATTGCTTGCGCAACGAGTCATGATGTTAGCCAATAAGCAAAGTTTCGCTAATTACTTTTTCAATTAAAATATTCGCCTTAGGGTACACCCTGTAAGCGCGATACAAATGCCGGACGATGATGAAGCTATATAAGGTTAACAGAAATCCTTCCTATCCCCCCCCCCCCCTTCCCCTTTCTTTACCCCCAGTTTAAGCATGCAAACCCGACATTCGTCTGGTCGACTTCCCTGCCTTATCTCTTCTTGGCTTTCTCTCTCGTTAAGTTTTGCGCTAGTTTTAAAATACCTGTGCCTCAGAATTTGCTACCAAATTAATTGCTTTTCCAGGAAATGTTTCTTGCACGTAGCGCCCAAAATGCAGGTATCAAATGCAACATCAACGTTTTTCGTAGCATGCTTAGAGGATGGATAGGTGGCAAGTGGTCATAGTGCCGGGCTTTTTGCTTAACGGGCATGGCTTCATTAGTGCGCGGCCTAAATTTGACAATGGCATCGTTTGCATTAGAGCTAAACTAGAATATTCAATGCGCGAAGCTTTGTTAATTGCATTACTGAACATTGCTATTTGTCATGCATGCAAAGTCCGTCTCATTAAGCAATAAACGCAGCTGGACACGTGCAACTCCGCCTTTCTGAGGGATTATCCCCCGGTTGTCTCCAGTGGAAACAATCTGGCATTCAAAAGTAACAAAAAACAAGAAAGAAATAGAGAACGTACTTTATGTTCAGCAGCAAGTGCAACAAGAAGCAATGCGGAAGTAGCAATGACGCAAGGTCGCGAAATGTGGCCTTGTGGAGAGATGCGGTGGTGTTGTGCTTTTATGATTGGTACAAAATACGCGGCACATCTTGCTGGACATTTTCAGACCACGCATGCTTGAAAGCACAGTACGAATAACAGACACGCGCACAGGTTTACCAGAAAAATGTTTTATTTTTCCACACGTCATATTTACAGCTCTAATAGTTAGGGACGAAAGTGATAAAACACCTCCCTCCCTTACAAGACATCATTCTGTTGAGGTCCACTGCATGCGTGATCCCAGTGGCGATGGCATTACGCTACTGAGCTAGAGGCCACGGGTACAATCGGAGCCGCGGTGACGGCATTTCGTTGGTTGCGAAATCCCAAAACCGCCCGTGTCTTTAGATTTACCTGCACGCTAAAGAACCTTAGGTGGTCAAAATTGATCCCGAGTCCCCCACTATGACGTACCTCATAATGAGATCGTAGTTTCAGAACGTAAACCCCGGAACCTAATTAATTAGGTTGAAATGATACTTTTACGCAGTGAAAATTGAATCAATTTCTACAAATAAAAAACTCACAAATGGTGCACACAAACGTTCCTGCTCCTAGTGAAGCCTTGACGACTGATTCGAAAATCACTTATTCTTTGTTCTTTTTTATTCGCCCTACAATTTTATTTTTGGCACATTCTATCTACGTTATTCAAGTAGTGCTTTTAAGTCAGTGCCTTCTAAAAAAATTGGAGGACGCTTAAGCTTCGCCATTAGGAGTGTAACGTGATAGTATTACCGGGCCTCGTTCCCATCACATTTTTCTTTGAGTGGGCTTCACTGCAACACAGAACGTGAAAAGTAGGCTTACAAAAACCAAACTTACACCGATCCCTTAAAGTTGGCTTCACTTTTAAACAGAAATGCATTGGTGGGAAGAAGTTTTTCCAGGGGTAATGTAAGTTGTCTTATACTAAAATGTGAACCCCCTAGCACCTTTTTTATTATTTTAGTAATTGCTTGCTATTGCCCCGACGCGCTCGCATCCAAAACGCATTAGGCCGGCGAAGTCCCAATTTTACCTGCCGAGGATGCGAGGGCCATCTGGTTTGCATTTTCGTAAGGAAACTACCCGAGCGCGCCGCTGTTACAAATGCTGGAAAAGGGGCTTGTGTTTGTGTTCCTCGTAACTGAATTAAGTTTTCTCGTACATTCTTCTTCTTCTTCTTTCTGGGGTTTTACGTGCCAAAACCAGTTCTGATTATGAGGCACGCTGTAGTGGAGGGCTCTGGATTAATTTGGGCTGCCTGGGGTTCTTTAACGTGCACTACAACGCAAGCACACGGGCGTTTTTGCATTTCGCCTCCATCGAAATGCGGCCACCGGGGCCGGGATTCGATCCCGTGACCTTGTGCTCAGCAGAGCAACGCCTTAGCTGACTGAGCCACCCCGGCGGGTCTTTTCTCGTACATTAAAATTACAATCCGACGCCACCATGTATGTCGGTTGGGATGAAGTCGTATTTTACTATTTTTTTGACAGATTTAACTTGAGAAATTCAATTTTTGTTCATCAAAACCTAGCGCCACGCGGAGTGCCTGCGCGGCTAGGGTGGTTTGGGGTGATTTTCTCCGCCACGGACGCCGACGCGGGATTTTCTACGAAATGGGGCCTTTATAACGCTGTCGCATTATAATGAACACAAACCAACTAATCCCATTTATTGCTCGGCTCTTGTCAGAAGGCGTCACTGCACTAAAGATTCTTTCTGAGGCGGGTATTGAACCATGGTGGCAACGCTCGAAACGTTAATTGAGGGGTTTCGCTGGATAAGAAAAGAAAAAAAAAAGACTGATGTAAACCCCAAGACAAACTATGTCACGCTATATTACAGATACAGCAACACCATAAGCACAGAAATAAGGAACTTGTGAGAACGCCGTAACTTCACAAAGTCGCGAACTAATTAGCGGTATACGCCGCAGGCTATGAGAAGATTAAGCGTACGCGGCGCGGCTGCATTAAACAGCCTTATATGTCGGTTATACCAAGGCAGCTTTGTAGTATGTTGATAGCGAGCTAGGAAACTTTATCCATACGTGCCTGCGTTTATGCTCTGGAGAAGTGTAACGCAAGAAGTCAATGAAATATGCTAACGGTGCAGTTCCGCGCTGAATACGTTCGCAATATTCGTTATCATTATTGTTATTGTAAGCAAAGAAAGCTGGTAATCAAAAAAACTTCGCTTTCTTATGGTATTCATTACAGTAGCACGTAACACAATAAAAAATTCACCAGTTATGCGTACTCATAGAAGGGCGGACACAATGAACAAGAAGCACAATCCCAAGCGCTGTTCATACTTTAGGTGGAAAGTGCAAGTTTCGCGTTAGAAGGGTGGTAAGGATAAGCACCTCATCAAAATGTGGTGACATTCTGGTTGAATATCACATTAATCATAACCATGTCAAGGTCTACAACCATCTGAGTAAAATGCACCCTAGCAGGTACAATCGGTTTGGTCTAGCGGTCCATCATTCGCGCTTTCCACAAACTGTACATTTCCATGAGAAAAAACAAAACAAACAGTTCGAAAGATACATTATGATCAGAGGTCAGCAACAGGTATCTCACAGTATGAGGGTTGATCTCGTAGTCTTTCTTTGGAGTCCGTTGGAGGACATCCCAAGATCGGTGGCGTCTTTGCAGCTAAATAAGGCAATGTTCAAAGGTCTCTGGCACATGACAAAGACGAGAGTCAACAGAAGACACAAAGATACCCTTTTTCTGTTTTTACAGGTATGGTTTCAACATGACATTTGTGAAAGAATGTTTTGCAGCAAAGGAATGTATACATTTTCGGGCTTGTTTTAGTGCACCGTAACGTGGTGCACCGTGGCCTGGGGATTCAATGTACAGTGATCCGTAAAAAGGAGGCGGAAATAGCACGGATAGCAAATCTTCCCTATAACGTTTTACGCGATACGGAGTACAAGTATTCAGTGGAACAGCGAACTGCCAGGAAACGAACCGCCAAATAAAGCTCTTGCATTAACCACCACAAACATAAAGGCGAAAAAAATTGAAGAAACAACTAAATCAGGTAATACATTGTGAATTGCGTGAATGACCGAATCATAGGATGCGAAGTACCGCGAAAGAGGAAAAAAAACGATACACTATTTGCCGCACGTAAAGATGTACTAAGACCCGCCCACCCTCACTAACTGGCCTAAAAGTAATGTCATACCGCATGGGCTCAAAAGGGTGAAGATCATGCGAAAGTTGCAAACATTTGGTGATAATGTATGATGTAATGCCTGGCACAATGAATAACTTGCAATACGTCGTAAACTTTGTTGCCAAAATCTTATTGCAGGCTTCAGCTCTTGCGGAAATGGAAGGTCGGTGTGGAACGAATGTCCGAGCATAACTTCGCCGGGCCGAAACTCAATTTTTTTTCAATAGTGCGCGATTAATTTATGTGTCTAGCGGCAGGACAAGATACTTATTGGCTGAACATTAGCCCACCTAATGCCTGCAAACTGTTCTGGCTTGTAAAACCATCAACCTAAACATTTAGAGGAGTTCATGCGTGCTCCTGATCCGCTGCCAAATACCTCTATTATAGATACAGCCTTTTAAACACAGGGACTATCCGTGCACAAGAACAGCTAGATAATCTGCGTAAGCAGACACGTTTACTTCATTACCCAGTATGTTGAAGCCATGGATGCAACTCGACTGAATTTCCCTTAAGCATAGCGGTTCCATGTAAAGGGCGAATAGTAGTGGAGGCATTGGACACCCGTGTTTTACCGAAGAGCAGATAGAAACGCCCACAAACTGCACAGAGATGGCTAATAACTAAGCTGAGTAGAAGAACACGATGTAGCAAGGGCTCGCGCCTTTAAGTACAACAAAGCCAACATTGGCGTGCTCCAGAAGAGAAAATAAATAGGAATGACTAACGCAATCAAAAGCTTTAGCAAGGTCTTACTGGAGCATTGCAAGCTGTTCTGTGGAACAGTAACAGAATGGAAAAAAGTGTATGGGCGATATGTATGTTGGCATGAATGATCAGCCCGTAATACCGCACGTCTGATGGGAACCAATGAGAATTGATATCTAAAATTGTTCTCTATTAGATAAATCTCTCGCAAAATTTTTATAATCAACGTTTTACAATGTGACTGCAGTTCTGTCGCTTTCAACAGAACAGAGAACACAGCTCTGTAGCTTTCAACAGAACATGTTGCCGCGTCGCAAGCTGCTGCGGCGACGGCAGCTTGCTGACGTGGGGAGTGACGGCCCTAGCCTTTCGTATATAAAATAACCAGCCTAGCAACTGATTTCAATGTTGTTGCAGCACAGCTATGGGCGGTGGCGTGCTGTCAAAATACCATTACTACAATTACTTATAACCGATTACTATCGGCTGAGAAGGGCCCGGTACCCACCAGCTCATCCCGCGCTAACCAGGAAACAGGCGGTGGCCTGGCGCCTCCTGCAAACAAACATGTATCCAAACCCGGCGGCCTGCAGCAGATTCTATCTAGGGCAATACAACGATCAATGCAAATTATGTAAAGGTAGGGCGGATCTGCCACATATTCTATGGGCATGCTCGAAGGCAGGCTCCTTTCGAGGGCCGCGGAATTCAAAACAGGCAGCAGTGGGAGACCCTGCAGCTCAGCTCAGACCAGCAAGACCAGGTCTGGGCCGTCCAGCTAGACGAGGCAGCCGCTCAGACCCAGGGGATTTCGGCCGTCTGCTAGGCGGAGGGAGGCTGCGTCCACCCTCGTGAATTGCTGGCACCAATAAAAGTTGAGTCTCTCTCTCTCTCTCTCTCTCTCTAAAATAGCATTACTACCATTGCTCTAAAGTTATAAAGCATTGCATACACCCCTTAGAAGTTGTAGTGGCGGTTTTCAGCAGCTTCGCTGGACATCCACCTTCGCAGGACCCGGATGGCGAGTAAATGTTTATGGTAAGGATGATTTTCATACTATGGCACATACTCACAACGCGGGACTGGTAATGAAAGCAGTCGGCACAATTAAAATAAATAGGAAATGAAGAAATACAAGCTTCTAATATGACTTGTCACATTGCGTAGCGAGAGTACGCGAGAGCACATGAGTGCCATTTTCTTTTACACTAGACGTGCAGGAATAAATGGCCAGGTCTATAGGTTTTCAGTACTGCTTCACGAAAGCTTCTCCTCACATAGATTCCAACATGTGCCTTGGATGCATAATGTGCGGAATGAGTTTTTTGTTCTTTTTTTAATTAGGACCATTGTGGGTACGTGCCATTGTATGGGAATCATAATCATCAACACGCCACGATCATCTCAAAGAGCTAGATAGCGTTGGCAGAGATTCACACTTGCGACTAGGCGAGGTCGCGCGACCAAGTTAGTCGCAAAGCGACCAGTCGCAAGTAGTCGCAAATGCTCGCTTTTCTCGAAATGCGACCGTTTCGGGCCGGTCGCTCAATGCTCGATTTTTCAGTCACGCGACCCCAGTCGCAGAACAGCTGAACCAATCAGATGCGAAGGAACAGGACGTCCGTATACGCTGACGCTTATTTTACGCGGCAATGACATTTCAAGTAGACGTGAATGGCATACTGTGAGACATTTCGGTTTAGCGACTCGTCGTTCGCATTTGTCAATGTGAACATCGTTCGCCTTGAGTAGCTTTCTAGTCGCCAGTCGCAATTGATCGTGCGACCTCGCCTAGTCGCAAGTGTGAATGGGCCCATAAGCGCATATGGAGAAGCCGCACGATCGACAGACATGCCGAGCCACCTCGCGCGACGAGGTATTTCTTTTGAGAAGAGGCTGCTCAAGTGCGTAGTGCGGTTGGAACCTTCGATCCCGTTCCTGAGTGGATTCCGCATCTGGACGCTTGTCTTCGTTTTCCCGATTTATAAACTTTCATTGGACTGCGTAGCATATGTGCGTGTGGTTTTCGTGTGTTTAGTCAAATGTAACGTAATATTGTTCGCATGATAATATTCATATTCGCATGCTATAAAAAAAGTGCGGTTGTTGCCTTATGGCTCGAACATCGGACTGCTGCGTTGGGGGGCCGGGTTCTAATGCTGCCGGCGGACGGCGATCATTTTTTATGTGAATGCGAATGTATTCGGCCAGAACCCGATCAGCGATTGACCAACCTTGTTGACACCATGGAATGGGAGGCTAAGAAAGCTTCGCTTTGAAAATGAGCGCACTTGCCTACCTCTGTTCGTCACCGTTGTTTAGAGGCACCACTGAAGAGAGAAAAAGAAACACGGATTAAAGATAAATCAAATGCGACCCCTGTGGTGCTTCTATTGAGCTTCCTACTGAATAATTTGATTGTTAACTCATTAACAGGTATAGAAGTGAGATTTTCGGTGAGGAGGTATCCGCTTTCGAAGTACCCCGTCGTTGAATGCAACGTCTCGGCTTGGTCACTGAGCAAGTCAGATTTTTTGCATCACGTCTTGCGCGGGAGCCAGGACATAGGCGGACAGTTTTCATTTTCCCGGGGGGGGAGGGGGGGGGGGGGGCTGGGGCCCGACCAGCTTGCCTAAGCGGTCATATATATATATATATATATATATATATATATATACATATATAGTTCAATTTCATAACCTGAGTCCCCTCGTACCACAAAGAGACTCGCGTCTCTCGGACGAGCCATGCGGAAAGCCGATTAAGTTATTCACGTTTAGGAGATATGTGTGTTTTGTGCCTATAAGTCGCACAACTACACATACATGAACACAGCCCTGTAACGATTTGTGAAAGTTTTAATATAGAGACACAGTCAAGAAATATTTCCCTGACTAAAGGTCAGTTGAAAAGATAAGACATAACATATATAAAACATACACAATATATAACAATTTCTGTACACAACTTATGACTACAATTATTAGCATAAAACAACGTGACTCCATGACGCAATACTTTATTTACTTGTCAAAGCATGTCTTATGCCACTGGTTTCATTTATTTCCCGGCGGCGTAATAAATGATTATAGAGTAATAAATTATCAGGCGCAGAAATACACAGTCATATTAACAAATAAATAAATAAGACACAACGATATCTCAACAGTGGGAAAGGGCACGAGAGGAAGTAGTAAGAGCGTGGATGGCATTCTTGAGCAGCTAATGCAGCATATGACAAATAAATATTAATAAGGAAAAAGCACAGCGCAAACTGGGAAGCTTTAGAAATAGCGCAACGAAGCGTCTTTGCGTACCCAAAAGGCCTCACCCTACTTGCCCTGTCATGCACCCCATTTTCGTTCCTGGAAATAACTTTTTGCTTTGTTTTCTTAGCCAAATGGTTAGCTTTAACTTGTGAGTTGGCAACTTTCTCTTTCCTATTAAAGACATAGTTTCGTTGTCTGATGGGATGGTTTCACCTTGAGGGAAAATGTGTTCATTCGGGCATTTGTTCTAGCAATGAAGTCGTCGGCAATATTATTTAAATTGATTTTGCGGGAGAGTTTATTGTGAGTGTGCAAAATGGCCAGATGGTTCAAACGGGATTGTCCAGTCGTCGACCGTAGGTACGTTTTCAGTCGCCGAAGACAAGAAAAGGACCTCTCGGATGTGCTTGACGAGACCGGTATGGTCAACGCAATTTTTGTTAGCTTGGCCATTTCCGGCAAAAGGTTTCGCAGGTGTTCACCCTTCTTCCCCGAAAACATCTGCACGACGTCCTCGAATGTGTGCAATGGTGCCGACTTTTGTTGGCTTACGATGTCAATGAGCATGTCTCTGTGCAAAATCAGCCGTCCTCATTCAAGGTCGTCACCGTAGAACTTTGTTATGTATGCTTCGTCTTGCTTTCCTGTGACAAACTGCTCAATGTGTGACATATGCTGCCGCATCTCAGGTGAATATCTGTCGCTTAACGAGGACAGTACAGTGTCAAGTACTTCGTAGTACCTCTGGCTGTACATGTCCTTCGCTGATGTGAATACGTGAGCTGAGGAACCTTCTTGATAGCGGTGTGGAGTTTTCTTTCGCCTAGCAGCTGGAACACACGGGTCCTCAACTCCTACTTTTCCTGCCTCTGCCAACAACTCCTCCTAAACCAAGGGAAAACTTTGCCTCAGTTCAGCGACGCTTGCAGTGACAGATTTCACCATTTTCTCCGCTTGGTCAAACCTGAGCGTTCTTTTTTGTAAGGCGGTATTCAGTGCTCCCATTCGTGAAAACACTTTTTTTCAGAAGCGTCATTATGAAAAACGATTCAAACATTGAACAGCATCCTTAAATATCCACTGGCTTTCGCACCGGCCTCAGTTCGCTCTTCGGATGCTGTTTCAGAGAAAAACGTTATGAGACTGCTATAATTTGAAAGAACTGATCGCAGTGATGAAGCCTTTAGCGTCCACCTTGTCGGACAGAATTTTCGCAAGTTCACATCCTCTTCTACCTGAATCTCTTGAAAAGAAGCAACGCGCTTTGGAGAGCAGGTCACGAATTTTATCAGTTCAGTGACGGCGTAAAGAAAATCACGGCACATGTCTACTTTCTGGCCGACATCATGCAAAACCAAATTCAGGATGTGCGCTAGGCAGTGTACATATAGCGCGCGAGGTTTCTGTTCTTGCATGAGAGCTTGTACTCCTCGGTGCTTTCCTCTCGTGTTTGCCGCACCATCATAGCACTGCCCGCGGCACTTTTCAATTGGCAGATTAAATCTACAAAGAATGTCTTTCAATATAGCAAAGAGGCTCGTCGCTGTGGTGTCCGTCGTGTTGAAAAACCCACAGAACAGCTCCTCTACTTCCAGGCTTTCTGTGACCACCCGAAAGCAAACTGAAAGTTGTTCTTCGACAGAAATGTCTGCTGTCTCGTCCGTAATGACAGCGTAGTGCTCTGCCGCACGAACTTCATCTGTGAGTGAACGAAGGATGTCATGTGCCATGAGTTCCACCATCTCGTTTAAAATCTGGTGAGAAATCCATTTGTATTTTGTTCTTAAAAGCCACGATCGCAATGAAGGAATATCATTAGCCCGGAGTTCCAGCAGCTGCCTAAAATTACTCTCTGTGTCTTCGCGGCCACGTATTGCTAAGCCTTGGGTCGACAGGTACAGTAGTGACGACAGTGTTGCTAGGAGAGCCTGTCCGGCGTCATCCATTTCTTTCGCCTTTCCTTTGGCGCAAGCATATGCCACATTCGCGCTGCCTTTTGCAGCTACGATGGCATTACATGCCTCCTTATGAAAATTAGACCTCTCATGGGATTTAAATCTGTCAATTGCCTTTTTCCAGTTTGAGAAACCATTTTTCACAAATGCCAGGTAAGAAACCTTGTCTTGGGAAGTGTTAGGGAGCGGCTGTTTCATCTCTGATGCTGTGCAACAGGTCTCGCAAAACGTCTTGTCACTGTGGACATTGTATAATAACCACTTGTAGGTACTTTTCCAGGTAGGCTGGAAGCGCCGCCCTTGTTTTTCTGTAGATGGTGCATCAGAAACCTCGCCGATGGATCAAATTTTGGAAGGACAGGCTTCTGCAGTGCACACAGAGCTTAGTGTGCTAGTGTCATCAGCGCGCGGTGGAGCTTCAGCGACTGAACTGGAAATGCTGGATGAGGGACGGCTCTCCTTGCAGTCTTCACCGGGGGCTTTCCGTTTCCTGATGAGATATTTTCCCATTGCTTTTGAACAGTCTGCAAGGGAAATGAATAACATTCTGAATAGACGCTCGCATAAACATACAAAGTTTGGTATAATATTCATATTCAGAGTTGGTCAAGCGCGTAGGAACCCTGCTCAATTTTTAAAAAGACAAAAGAATCTTGACCATTTCCGGAAGCATGAAGAATTATCCCGCGGTAAAAAACCCAAATTTTCACACACACACACACACACACACACACACACACACACACACACACACACACACACACACACACACACACACACACACACACACACACACACACACACACACACACACACACACACACACACACACACACACACACACACACACACAACACACACACACACACACACACACACCACACACCACACACACACACACACACACACACACACACACACACACACGCACGCACGCACACACGCACGCACGCACGCACGCACGCACGCACGCACGCACGCACGCACGCACGCACGCACGCACGCACGCACGCACGCACGCACGCACACACACACACACACACACACACACGCACGCACGCACGCACGCACACAAAAATAGGATTTGCCAAGTCTGAATGATGGCGCCGCCTGTGGAAATGAGCTGTAAAAATTTTGGCTACCCATAATATCATTGAGTGCGCGCTGGAATAAAGGTATGCGTCTTCTTGAAATTAGAAATACATTTCCTCAGAATATGAGCCGACCAGCATGCGAATAATTTTATACCCTCACGTGGCAACGAATATGGGACGATCAACCTACATTTGTCTACAAGCTATACGCGAATACACATGGCATACGTACTATGACGATGAAAATAAATGCGAACAGCGGAGTGCGTGGCCGAAGCATAACAAGCCTGAAGGTATAGGGCGCGCCGTCCAGTTATCACCATTGACAGGCGCACACGTCCGGTTTGATCGTGCTGTGCGATGATGCACCCCCTATACTGCGATATTTTTGTTTGCGCTGTCCAATTTGCGATGTCATCATCACTGCGCCGTCAACTTTTCTCTTTTTGAAATAAAAGAGAAGCAGAACACAAACAAAAATATCACAGTATAATCATCGGTCGCGAATAACCAGACACTTGTGATCTCTGCAGCTACATTATTATTGTCATCAAACAAAAATATAAACCAGATAAGACGTTTCATGTGAAAAGAAGATGCAGGCGCTACATGTGTGAACTACATCCACACGTCATGGTATTTTAATTCTTTGAGCGCACTGCCGCACGACGGTGGCATAAGATAACACGCTCTATCTCCTGTTCCTAGTCCCTGAAAGTGCCACCGGGCCATGATTGCCCCGTTAGATCTCTCACAGGCGTGCAGACGGTGCAGTTACTTTGTTTACAGGCGCCGTGACACCGCGGTGCATTAAACCGCAGTCGGCGCGTTTCTTTTGCTGAGAGCCGCGAAACGAAAGCGCGGCGCGCATCTGCTAGTTTGTAGTGACTGCCGGCTGTCCGTGCGCCTGGCGAGTACTACATGCGCGGGTCGCGCGCTTTATTTTGGCAGTAATATGCGCGCGGTATCTTGAAAGCGATCCGCAGACGGCTAATACCTTTGTACGCGCTGTGTTTTTGCCGCTCAGTTTCCGTTGAAGCGATAGACAGTACGAAGATCACTGCTTGCTGCTGCTGGTGCCGCATTTTCATATATACGCCAGCGTTTTGACGGTTAGTGTCAGAGGTCATCGAGTGTGCTCGGATACGCCTGCGGGTTATACGCGAGGTTATTTTTTTCTTTTTCGTGGAGTTCAAAGTTAGGGGTGCGGGTTACATGCAAGGGCGGCTTATACGCGTGAAAATACGGTAACTCTCCGGTTGATAAAAAAAAAAGGTGCCGATCATTGTGTATGGCTCTATGGTCATGCACAGTGTGGGTACCTGCTGCTGAGTGTTCCATGAGGCGTGTGCAGTATAAGTAGAGGAGAGAGATACGGGCCTTATAACACACAAATAATGAAACATTAGCATTGGTGAGAGGCGCACAAGTCGTGACTAACCAATGACGCGTGAACATAACCGCCAATACATCCATTTAGGTGTCGCCATTTACGTGCCTGCAGATTACGCGACCCTCTCATTCTTCTGGTTGGAGGAGAAGGGAGAAAGGGAAGGCCAGTTATAAAACAAGTGTCGTCATTTCGGAACGGCAAATTGCAGGCAATGGATCCTGAATGACCGTTAAAAAGAAAAGAACGATCAGCCAAACCGAAGCGGTGATGCCGGAAATTTCAATACACAAACTGAATCCAGTGAGCCTTTGCTTAGAGGGCTGAGAATCATAGAATATACACAGATTAATTCCGGTGATTTTTGGTCGAAATTAATTAAATTGTTTATGCAAAAAGAACAGTGACATACGAAACCCAGAAAGCAAGTAGAGTGTCATGTGCTGGTTGCTTTTTTTTTCTGCGTGTATTCGAAGTCGCGCGCTGGTGCTTCGACTTTATTTTCTCCGTTGCTTTCGTTGACTGCCCTCCTTATCCTAGAACGTCCCTCCACTCCTCACTGTACCTCGACTCGATGGATGGATGGATGCTATGAGCGTCCCCTTTGCAACGGGGTGGTGGGATGCGCCACCAAGCTCTTGTTATTATTTTGCCTAATGTCCCACCTTTATTTTTGAGAAACACACAAATACAAAGAATTCCAACCATCAACCTTTTGGAACCATTACTGGGAACTCAGGGTCTGTATGTCTCAGTTGTTTGTGGTCTCTCTACTTTTCTGCCACCAAACCTCCAACCGCCTCTTACTAATCTCTATAGTGGACATGCTTACTTTGCCCCTGCTATCCCTGAACCCAAGGGCTTCAAGGAGGTCAGAGGAGCCTAGACTTGCAGCTGGATAGATTTCTTCATGTTCTAACAAAACATGTTCCACCCTTTCTCTAGCTTTACCACAGCAAGCACATGCGCCTGCGTCCTTTGTGTGCCTCACTTTATAAGTACGCGTTATAAGGCATCCTGATCTGGCTTCGAAAAGTAAGGAGCTTCCCTTTGAGTTATGATAAATTGTTTCTTTCCTGATTTAGTTTTTTTCCTGTGAGGTAGTTAGTCATAGCAGGTATCTTTTCCATTGCCGCCACCCATAACCTTGCCTCCGCCTCCCTCACTTTGCGTTTGACGTTCTTTGTTGCCGTGTTAATGGTCATACCGGTCGCATATTTGCTGGTAAGCTTCCTAGTACTTTTCCTCCACTGTGAGGCAATGTTTTGCCTGTACAAATACCTGAACACCCCCCTCTTGCACCCCATCTACTTGCTTCCATTTTCCTCAGTTGTTCTTCAAAATCAATTTTACTCTGAGCCTCCCTTACTTCAAAATTTGTCCAGCCCACATCAGCCTGCACAGTTTCATTATTAGTCTTCCAGCGGGCGCCCAACACCGAACACACTGAGAAAGCAGATGGCAGCGCCACCTCTCGACAAAGTTGGTCACTGCTCTGTATTGATGTTCCACGGCAATTCTTGGGAAGACTATATTCTTTTAAAGTCGAAGGGTGGCTCTGTGTTCAACTCGGTTGAGTGGAGCTAGAGCTACGAGTAGAAGTTCGTTTGATAATGCGGAGGTATGCTTGAATATACGCATTTTGATTTCGCTTCCTGCTTTTTCTTTAAATCCTAATGAAGCCATATCGGAGCACCTTCTCTATATTTATTTATTTATTTATTTATTTATTTATTTATTTATTTATTTATTTATTTATTTATTTATTTATTTATTTATTTATTTATTTATTTAAATACCTTAAGAGCCCACAGGGGCATTACAAGGGGGGGGGGGACATAAAGCAGAACACAATTTTCACAAATGAAGGAGCATATCAGGTGCTAAATACAGCACTTTGGGGTACAGCAAGTCGTGAAACATATTAACAAGGTAAATATTCTTACAAAAATTCACACTCAATAAAGCAAGAACAAAATAGCGAAAGCGAATAAGTGCTCTGGGAGAGAAAAAATGTTACTAAAAGTACTAGGATTGTAAATACGTTAGTAATGCTGTATGAAATAAAGACCGGAAAACTCACTCATGAGTCAACTCATTCAGGCTCAGACCAACCCGCGAGTCTTGTTCGGGATGATTTTCTCCGCCACGGACGCCGACAACTACGCCGGCGCCGACTCCGGATTTTCTACGACATGGGTTCCTTAACGCCGTTTATATGCATGACATTTTGAAAGTATTCAACCGGCCGCAGAACGCCAGGTGTATAAAACTGTAAAGTTTTATGCATTGTTATACAGTTTTTTGTAAATTGTGTATGTTTCTTCAAGAGCATCAGTCCCTCTCTCTCTCTCTCTCTCTCTCTATATATATATATATATATTATATATATATGTATATATATATGTATACATATATATGCGTGTGTGTATATAAATTATTTAATTTATATATATACACCCACCCACCCACCCTCACACACACACACACACACACACACACACACACACACACACACACACACACACACACACACACACACACACACACACACACACACACACACCACACACACACACACACACACACACACACACACACACACACACACACACACACACACACACACACACACACACACACACACACACACACACACACACACACACATATATATATATATATATATATATATATATATATATATATATATATATATATATATATAGAGAGAGATAATGAGAGAGATGGACTGATGCTTTTGAAAAAAAAGAAATACACCTGGCTTTTTGCGGCTGGTTGAAGACGTGCAAAATTACACGCGTTTGTAGATGATGATGATGCATCAATATATGTAACTCATTTATTACACAAGCATGCATATGCGCCCTATACACGGCATGCAGTATACGGTGCCGTTCATTTTGCATACATACGCTTTGTCGGAGATTCAAAGTGGACTTCCACGTAACAATATGCGTCAGGTCAGCTCTGACACTGCTGGCGTCGAACAATTATGACCTAATTATCAACGAAATGTTATTCGTGCTGTTCGCAATAAAACCTGCGAACCACGCACCAGTGTCGGAGAACAAAGACGGGGACCTCACCAGGACACTGTCTGCTAATGTTGTACGCCAAGGAAAGAAACGGAGAGGAAAAGAAAGACAAACAGGCTAAACAGAACATAAAATCCGATTTGCTACCCTACACTGGGGGATCGGGGATCTAGAAAGATAAGAACAAAGTTGGGAGGGAGTAAGAGAGACACACAATCACAACTGATCACCGCTCGAAGCCACAGCACAGGATCACGCGCAGCACAATGAACATCTATTAGCGCTAAAACCGTTGTGGCAGGTTTGCTGTCCTGAAGAATTTTAACAGTGGCTTCGGAGCCCTGTACTGCAATTGCTTACGAGATGGGTATTTCAAATTGGTTTCTACGGCCAGTGGTATGGGATCAACGCTGCCAGTGGTCGCCTCTGTTCACTTTAGAGAGGACAGTCGACAGAACGTGTTGAAAGGTGTCCTCGCAACCACAGTCATTCCGCTTTGCCTTGTCGGCCTTTCCAATGCTAAACGGAAAATACACCTTATAAAGGACAGGTTCCGTTGCCGAAAAGGAGCATGCTGAATGCCGAGAATTCCTCGAAATTCCGTTCTCCGTAACGCATTAAACATCTGTCCTCGAAATGACCCTCAAAAGAAAACTACATTTTCCTTTCACCCCTTTTCTCCCTTTCTTTCATATTTTGCTTTCACAAGCAAGTATACGCCCACTCGCGCTCAGACAAACGAATTGCTCTGCAGAGTTCGATTGTTCTCGTGAACGTGCTCGTTATGTGTGGGCGTGTTCGTGTAAATGCTCGCTTTTGATCGTCGTACTGAGGTAATTATCGACGAGGGACAGTAGACGTTTAGTTTACGGGTTCGTTACTCGCGCTGCATAATCAAACGTAAGTTAAACATCCAGACAATGAGTGCTTCCCAAGCGCGTTCTTTTTTTTTTTCCAGCTCGACGCTATTTCCGCGGTTCCAGGCCTCTTATTCTCCCCTACCCTTTCAAAGAGGACTGAAATCGATTTCACTTTATACTCTTGCTGCCTTCAGGTGAAATGAGCGTACTATGTATTCGCCATTTTTTCTGGTTCTTTCCGTTATTTTTTTTTATGTTCGTCGTAACATCATTATTTCCGTCGAATTGATTTGCACAAATATACCATCAGCATATTCAGCAGAGAGCTCGCCAAAATCGTGTACAGGATGCCTTGCAAAACGCGCGTTTCCAAATCACGGGCGCTGAACCATTAAAATTTCCTCGAGATATGTCGGGTACCAACACTGAAGGCCACGTGAAAAGAGAAATGAATGAAGGACCATTAACACTGCGCTCCATGCACTCGTGGGCGTAACTGGAACACAACGGTGTCTGTGCCATGCCTAATTTAAATTGTAATGGGCTCGTCGAATTCGCTGCCGCCGTACTTCACGGCACGTGAGAATAATGTAGATTCGCTCCGCCGAACCTTGGCTAGTTTATTTTCTTCATACCATGAAAAAGTGGGAACGAACACTGCAGGAGAGCTTTCTTCTTCTTCTCTTTTTTTCGTTGTATGTGAAATATTTGAACGCATTCTATTGGCGGCGAAAATATAAGAATACACCGTCGTCCTCCTTACTATTTTGGAGGACGACGGTGGCTGTTGCGTTCTCTCCTGGAACCGAATATTAGTTGAATTCAAATGAGATGTGACAGTATAGTATCAGAGAGAAGAGGACGCCGTTGCGTCTGGCTGAATTCAACTCACAGCAGCCCGACACATCCATTCTCAGATGCGTATATATTCCAACATTTATGTTTGTTTTGTTTTATACATCTCCCTTCTGATTGTTATTTCAAACAACCCGGTTCTTGGCCAATCCCCCAGAGTGGGTATGTGCCAGTAACTCCAAGGCTCTACATCTACATCTACATCCATCGCGTGGGCTGCATCGAGAGGCGCCTACAGCTCAGAAATAAACGCGACATACGTTCAAGATTGAACAAAGCTCGCACGTCAATCTGTTGACAAACTTAATTAGCATGTAACGATGGTGCGGATCCTCTGCTCTCATGCGTATGTAAACCATGATTAGGTGTTCATTGATAAATTAATTGAATATATAGAACCACGAGAGGTGCTCTTCTGGTTAGTTTGGATCAGCAGTACTAGCAGGAACGTGAATACCAGAAAAAGGTGGAAAAGAAGAAAACTCACCGTGCAAGAACTATGCATGATGACAGGTTGTAACAGCGGTGATTAACTGGTTATCCCTGTTTTCCGGAGAGCGTCGTCTGTGAGCAGCGAAATAAGGGGTTGTTTGCAACAGTACGCAAAGTACGTCGTAAAAAAAAAAAGAATTACTGCGAAGTTCTGCGCAGATTCCGTATATCACACTCTCTTCGCAGAAAGAAACAAAACAAAAAATCAGGTGGTTGGAGGGCACCACGGTGTCCTCGTTTGCCTTCCCGTTACCATATCGATGAGCAAGTTTCACCAGCGAGGCGTACTAAGAGAAGAAATAAGAAACTCGAGACGACTGCATGTAGCAGAACTTGTGTCCTTCTTGTATTCGAGACTGTTTATTCGAGACTGTGTGACAACAGGTGTGTTCCAATCGTAGCGCTCTCCTAGCGAAAATAACTACTAAAAACAGAGAAAACAGAAGAGAGCGAACAAGAAGAAAGAGCTTAAGAATTTGTCACACGAGAGTGGTTCTCAAATCTCAGTGCACCCATCTCGTGTTATACACAGTAGCTCTTGGAGCTGTTTTCGCTAAATTTCAAATCTCCAAAGCGGTGCTCTACTGCTGCACTCGCCTGGCTGAACGCAATGAAGAGCAGTAAAACGGCCAGCTAAGACACTTCATCATCTTATACGCACGGTGTTTTGGGTCTTCATGAGTGTTATTGTGGTGCAAAGTGACAAATTTATGCGAGGTGAGTGAAAGGAGGCGCACAGAAGCCCAACTGGAAGGATAAGCCTGCGCTGTGTTTTCTGAACAGCACGACTGGACGACCGGGATGTATCATACGTTTCCAGCTCGGGCTTTCTTTCGTAATACAGGCAGCGAAAAAACGTCCGTCAGCTCCTGTTTCCTTCTAGTTATCTTTCTCTGTCTCCTGCACTTATGCTTTTCAACTTGCGTAGTCATAAAGTAATTTTAGTCTTTTGTCCCGAATGCCTCGACGGCTTTAATTGCGTCTTCAGTTTGCTCCAGCGAAGCGCGCCTAAATTTGCCGCTCTAGCGCGCTCTGATCTTTTTAGCAAGATTATTCCCGTGTTTCGCCGGCTCTCCTTGGTTTCCGTGTCCCGTTGAGAATAAATTTACCATTTTATTTCTCTTGGCATATGCCTTTAGTGGCGCAGCCTTATAAGATAAACGTCTGTTAAATCCCCTTTCGCTAGCCGGTATCCTGTTCACCGAAATCGTAGCTGTGCTTGTTTGCCCCGTGCGATGGAGCTCAAGGGTAATGAACTGCTTTCACGGAATAATTTGTGCTTTATAAAGTCCAATAAAAAGATACGTGAGGATTGAGAAATGTGTAAAGAACCAATGTACAGCGGTAACAAAATATTGAGCTAAGGGTAGTCACTCTACTGAATTTACGAGAATGGTCATGCGTATTTTAACCAAATGTTCTTACCAATGCACTTTGTTCGCTTTGTAATATGTATGTACAAGAGGAGTTGTGTGCGTGTTCCTAAAGTACACAAGGCATGCCACCTCTTACAGCAAGGATGTCATTATTATTGCAGCACTGATAAGCGCCTAAATATGAAGGACCTGCAGAACAGAACGCAACCGAATCAGATACGAATTGGTCGAACAAACCATCTTTTCAGCGTATCATCGGAACACGTTGGGCCATTGTGCAAGCAATTATCGGGATAAACCCTCTATTCCCCTGTTACAAACGGGGTAAGTTGTTTTCCTGAAAAAAAGAGAGAAAAGAATGATAGATTAAAAAAAATTAGGGTAGCTTGCATTAGTGGTGCAAGGCTGAAGAAACAGCGTAGCTGGAGGTCGACCAAGGTTTACGAAGCTTTGCTAAGCTTTTGCTATGCATTACTATGTTATTGAAGTATATTAAAGCGCCAAACTGACGACACAAGAAGAGACACCGACGAGCGCTTACTATGTTATGCCAAGATTTTACCGAGTTTTGCTATTTATTACTATGTCATGCTCTTCGCGCAACACTTGCACGGCAACATTGCGCTTCTCAAAGTCTCGAACCGAGTTCAGAGTAGACAGGTTGACGTCAAACGACAGCCGATCGCCGATGCGGCAGCCGCGACCAAAGTCAACGTTCAAGAACTCTCGCTGAAATCGGCCGTTCACGCCACCCATGGACTTGTATACGCTGGATGTTACGCATGACACGGTAGCCAGCATCATTTTCTCTCAGGATCACTCAGACAAAAGCGTTCCTTGCAAAGGGCGAGGTACTCGGGATCATCCGCCCTTCGCTGTCGCTTTGACGAAGATTCACCAGCACGGTATTCCGGGTTTGATCGCAGCCATTGCATTCGTTCACGAGCAGCGGTGCGTCGGGCTTCCCGTCGAGCATCTTCTTCCTCGGGGGTTACATACTTCCTCGGCCGACCCATGTTTTTAGGCGGCGCAAGCGATGTGCTCGGTGCCGTCGCGGCGTCACGGAGCTTTATACGAAGGCCGCGAACGCAGCGGCGCGCAGTGACGCCATGGTTTTTGTTTTCTCCGCCTAGAAGGCTATGGAAGCTTAGCGATGTACGGTAAGCGGCGGTGTAGCGTGACGCGGCCGGGCGCCGACATGCCAGGTGGTTGCTAGGCGACGCATAGTGACATCGGAGCTAGGCTCAGCGCGGCGCGGCTAGAAGCGATGCGGAAATCGGAGCGGTGACGTCATGACACCTGTGCGAAGCTCCGCAAAGCCAGGCGCAGCTGTGCCAAGTGGTTGCTAGGCAACGCAGTGACGTCATATCTCGGCAGTTTTTCTGCGAACTATTTGTAGCCGAACCTCTAGCTTAAACAGTTACGTTGTTAAAAAAGTGGTCGCAGTTTCACCTGAAAGGCGAAGCATCAATTGCGATAGCAAACTTGTAGAGAGCTATATGGAGTAATGATATTAGCTTTATCAGCTGTATAAACTTGGACATGCAGCAGCATCGGCAACACGCAGAACTGTTGTCGACGCCATCGGCGTTTTGCCCGCGTTCGCTCAAAATGCGTGCGGCGTTGGTGACTGTTGCCGGAGCCTGTGATATAAATAGGCACTTGGTGCCGCAGCTAAACGTCGCCTCCCTTCCCTCCCCCTCCCCCACGGCTTCTCGCGCGTCGGAAGAAGGTGCGTTTGCTCTACATATATGGTGATTGTAAAGGAGAAAAGAGACGCCTACTTCTGCAGCCCTTAAGCGAGCACGGCGCGGAACGCGCGTTTGTTCTCCGCCGTGCGTTCACTCCCCGTGAAAGACGCGCCCCTCGCGCCCTTTCACTCGCACATACAGCGTTCGGCGCGCGGCGACGATTTCTTCTCCAAATGACGTCATACGGAACCTCACGGCGACGGCGACGGCGACGGCGACGCCGACGGCAGAAATCTGCTTTTGAGTGTCCATATAATTGCTATCGCAATAAAATTAGTAGCCCTTCCCCCGTCGAGGAAATGGGGGTAGGCGAAGCTTGCCGTGTGTTTCTTCGGTGTTCCTCCGAACGAATTGCACTGACGAGTACCACGTTGTGCTCGAGCAACAACCGGTCACACGCACTGCAGCTACAGTGTACTAGAATTCTAGTACGCTGTACTGCAGCTGGCTCCGAAGTTATGGTTGCAAAACCCGCGTTGAAACCTAGCCGTCGCACCGGAGATGTTGGCGGTAGCGTTGCCGAGGCGTGCACCACCGTTGTCGGGTTCCTGGTGGGCAAGACGACGCTGACGTTTGGCCTCAACATCGCGCTCCCGCAACTCGGGGTCCGCGGCTCATCGCTGATGTTTCGCCTGGGCTTCGGAAGCCCTCACGCTAGAATCGGCACGTCGACGTTGATCCCTTTCCTGAGTGAGTTCATTCTTGATGAATTTCCGGGAAATTTCTTCAAAATTAAGTCTGTCCGTTACGTAAGACAATGAATGGCTCACACCCCCTGACGCAATGGCTCATAGCCCCGTAAACGCGTCCTCCCCATTACGACGATAGAAGAGAAGTGAAATTCTACGCTGGAATGATTAGCGGCAACGTAGTCAGCTGTGGAAGCAAACTACGACGACGAACGCGGGAGCAGTGGTGCACGGCACGAGCGCGTGCCGAGCACGAGCCACATGTGCAGCTCTGTGAGCAGCTTTTTTTTTTTTTTAGCGTTACGTCGGCGCAGGAGGAGGAAACAACTTTATTGAGAGATAATTCACGACACAGAGTTCAACAACGAAGAGGTCTGGGAGGAAGCCCTTAAAAGCGGCGACCTCTCGGTTCAACTTCGGGCTGTCCAGAGGGCCTGCGAGAGGGCGGAGGGCCACGGTCTACCGGTCCCTGCGTGGGAGCGGCCCGCGACTGCCAGCGACTCCCCCTGAAAGGGGGCGTCCCAGCGCAGTTCCTCAGGACCCGAATAAATGTTCCGTGTCTGTCTGTCTGTTGTCTGCGGCGACCTCTTCCGCCCAGGCAATGATTCCTTTTTGTAGTTTTATTGCGATAGCAATTATATGGACACCCCAAAGCAGATTTCTGCCGGCGGAGTCGTCGTCGCCGTCGCCGTGAGGTTCCGTATGACGTCAACGGCGATGAAATCGTCGCCGCGCTCCGGACGCTGTATGTACGAGGGAAAGGGCGCGAGGGACGCGTGCTTTCACGGGGAGCGAACGCACGTCGGAGAGCAAACGCGCGTTCTGCGCCGCGCTCCCTGAAGGGCTGCAGAATTAAGCGTCTCTTACCTCCTCCTTTCCATATATAGAGAACAAACGCAACTTTTTCCGTCGCGCGAAAGGATGTGGGGGGGACGGGAGGGAGGGAGGGGAGGCGACGTTTAGCTGCGGCACCAAATACGTATTTATATAAAAACGCCGCGCGCGTTCGTTGCGAACGCGGGCAAAACGCCGAAGGCGTCGGCAACAGTTCTGCACGTTGTTGGTGCTGCTGCATGTCCAAGTTTATACAGCTGATAAAACTACTATCCTTACTCCGTATAGCGGCAACGGAATGAAATCCTACTAATTTGCTATCGCAATTGGTGCTCCGCCTTTCGGGTGAAACTGCGACAATTTTTTTACATGCATATAGTTTTTGTCAGGGAACGTAAATTTTTATTTAATCTTAAGGAAGTAACCAGTACTCATCCATACCATATTCATCTACAATACCACTGGTTCCTTCACAAATAGACTGTGTTTAGTCACCAGCAAAAACCAAGTAGTTAGCATTCTTGGTATTTACGGTATATAAAGGTATTTACGTCGTGCAATCTAGAAATTCCTGATATTCACAACACTGCCCACACGATAAAAATCAAGGCTGCTAGAAATTCAGTTATCGAATACGGCGGCCGCGTTCAACCAGTGCGGAATGCAAGAAAATAAAAAAAATCATTAAAAAAATAAAGAAAAACACCAAGAAAGCTCGTCTACCTAGCTTTGCGCGTGCGTTATAGAACCACGCGTAATCAAAATTAATGTGCAAACTACCACTAGTACGTCTCTTATATCTAAAATTGGGAGCGTCTAAGCTCGCAATTTATTCCTTTGTTCAGAGAGCGGTTAACCTATACTCAGGAGAGTAAAAAGCACTCCAACACATGCGTTGCAGCTGTCCTACCTGCAGCAAACCTTCTTATCTCGCTGGTGTGATAAGGCAGACGATAGGGTGTGTTGCAATGCCCAGTGCGATGGAGCTCAGAAGTGATGAACTGCTTCCACGGTCCTGTTTGTGTTGTTACTAGGGTGTGAACTATGGATCAAAGAGGAGCATATTTTCTTCGTGAACTATTTAGTGAGACAGTGTTTACGTGCGTCATTGGAGACACAGAGCATAGTACAAAGAAATCCATACTAGCACTAATTTGAAATCGTTTCACTGGGATATGTAGGCACCGCGCTTGCTAGCAGCGGGCAAGGTGCTATTGTGATAGATGTTTCTTTAGGATCTGGTATCTGCACCGAGGAAGCCAGTTAAATAAATGAACGTATAAGATAGGCGAGTCAGCAGCCCTTGACATCGATGAAAGAGAAGGTCTTCTTGGGCGCATTAGTGCGTGAAAAATGTGGTCTGTTGTTTAGGATGCGCGTACATTCTACTTTGGCCCCATTTTAGACTGCACTATCGCCGGGAACACACGACATTTTTCGTTGAGTAAATCAACACGTCTGGTTCTGGTTGTAGGCGCGCCCAGTTTGAACGAGCGCATCCGAGTTTAATGTCGGCCTTCTTGCGCTAAATACGCACTATTAATGCTCCGTACACAGCTGCACGCTAAGTTGGTGTGTCTTTTAACAGCGGAGCTGTTTAAAGTCGAATTTGGTCCCTACGGAGTGATGGTGTTCGCAGTTTCAAACTAAGAGGAGAGAGTGTGAAATGAGGAGAGGAGGTGCAGAGAGAGAAAGAAATAGAGACAGACATAAAGCGAGATAAATAAATAGAACAAAATGAACTTCCTTGGCGAGGCGGGAATGAGCCCGGGTGGGCACGGTCCGAAGGCGAGTGTCATAACCATTACACTATACACCCACGCTTGCAGAACATGCATTTATGGGAACCATATGATTGCGTTGTACCGATGATTGTAACACAACTCGTTACGGGCCAGAGAAAGAGAAAATGAGAGCAAGAGAGGGAAAGAGAAAGATAGAAAAAGAAAGAGAGAGAGGTCGTATTTGAACCCGGGTAATCACGGTCCGAAGTCGAGCGTCATACCCACTACGCTATACACCCACGCTTGCAGAGCTCCGCTGTTTCATCATGTTTCAAAAGCATGGAACTGGCTTAAATTTTTTCCTTCCAAGCTTAATTTTGTCGCCTTTTTTGTTGTCCTACATGTATTAGAAGGCCTGAAATGGCCTTACTCTGACGAACGTGGTCAAAATGTAGTAGGAAGATACCTATAGATCCCACGAACTCCAAATCAATCTTAGGTGCCCAAAGAAGACCTAGTCTTTTAAAAGAATCTCTCTAGGGCAAGGGACGTGGCATAAGAATACATGTTTTGCACGAAGGAAGGAGACACATCATGATCCCAATGTAACGGGCCAGAGATGACGACTGTGCTGGCATCATTGTAACTTTTGCAAATATCTACAAGCAGAAGTCTTTTTATGCGACAGTGCACGCTAATGTTCGTTCGAATACGCAATGCATGCGAAGTCGTCGACCTCTCACTCACGCCATTGCGAAGACGGCAAGTATCGAGCAGCATGCTGACTCGTTCTTTTCGTGTGCGGGTCCGAAGTCTCCGAGTCAAATGGAATAGAAAGCAGCATACTGCTTAATACCACATGTTTCTAAGACGCCTGTTGCAGAATAATAAATATAGCATATTTGAGACAAAAATTTATTTTTTCTGACCAAGATTCCAAGCAGTGCCGAACATAGATATTAACCCATGATAACCGCTACTATTTAATAACAAAGTTTCACTAAATAAAAATTTAAACATTGATTTCAAGGGGCAGGGTTGTGACTGCCGAATCAAAGCCAACCAGTACTCTAAGCATAGCCTTTTTCCAGCAACGTAATGACTAGCTATAAAGAATGGCAATACCAAGAAAAAAAAGTTAAATATGGGGTTTTACGTGCCAAAACCAGTTCTGATTATGAGGCACGCCGTAGTGGGGGACTCTGGAAATTTGGACCACCTGGGGTTCTTTACCGTGCACCTAAAGCTAAGTACACGGGTGTTTTCGCATTTCGCCCCATCGAAATGCGGCCGCCGTGGCCGGGATTCGATCCCGCGACCTCGTGCTCAGCAGCCCAACACCATAGCCGCTGAACAACCACGGCGGGTGACAATACCAAGAGCCGTAGAACTGC
This sequence comes from Dermacentor silvarum, assembly GCF_013339745.2. NCBI lineage: Eukaryota > Metazoa > Arthropoda > Arachnida > Ixodida > Ixodidae > Dermacentor > Dermacentor silvarum. The sequence goes on along the minus strand of NC_051155.1, from coordinate 181,465,992 downwards.
AGACGCGGTAACAATAGCCGTAGAACTGCAGAGGAGGTAACAATTGCTACTCCCCGCCTCGTCAAAGCGCGGATTAAGGGGCTCTGTGGAATTGGACGCAGCGCGCCGGTTAACACTGCCAGAATGCCGCGTGGTCATTGTCGCTAGGCCCCTTTGCGCCAGGCAATGCGGGTTAATAGGCGTGATGCGTCACTCGAACGCCAATCTTGGCAGGTAAATTGCAAGGAATTTACCTGTCTAAATTGGCGTGCTGGGGCATATTTATTTTACTAATAGGGTTAATAGTTCAATGAATGTGTCCCTGCTATTTAGAGGACTTCACATTGTCCAGCACCTGTTGTGAATGGTGAATACATTAATATCTAAGTAAACTATTCGAGTAATCCTGCCATGTATCATAAAGCAAACTGTACATGATGTCTCAGGAAGCAATCTTAGGAAGATAGGATGTATCGTATTGCTTGACAACCAAGATGTTTGGGAACATGACAAGAAAGAAAAGAATTACGCAAAGAAAATAACTTACTAAACATAATAAGCCTTTCCACCCGAAGTACGCTTGCATACAACCACGATTACTTGTGTTCGTTCCTAGACTACGGTGGATGCTGTCTTTCCATGTATTTACTTTCTCAATTGTTCTGAATGGTCGTGACGTGGCCTACAAACACGACTTCATGAAAGCGGGGAAGAACGTCTTCGGCAGGAATTGCAGAAAAGGCTGATAAAAGTTGTTGATATTGATCTAACGCGGATTGCTGACAGCTTAGTCTGTTGTTCCCTGATCTGGTGTCTATGTTTACGAAAACAAGGTCTTTCATTTCCATTTTATAATAAGTCACATTGAGTATGCTTTGCACTATTGACTAAGGAGGCCCGTAGCGTCTTCATTGTTATTTTTGTTGACTGACAGATGGGAAAACGGACGGACAGACGGACGGATGGATGGGTGGATGTATGCATCGCTGGATTTTATGAGCGCCTCCCTTAAAACAGTGTTATTGCGAGTGCCACGATGCCTGTTATTTTTACTTCTATGCTTCATTTATTATCGGTGCCTAAGATTTGGTGCTCGTGTTAACAAACATCAAAACCGAAAGAAATTAATTGCCCTAAGATGCAATGTCTTTGCATGTTATTCATTCCACTTCGTTCGCGCCACCAATACTCCAGACGTATTTCACTATTCCGCAGATTTGTTAGTCTTTATTCCAGTAACCTGAAAGACAAACGCCTCGGGCAGGGTAACTACGCCTTCATTTACCTGTGGGTACTGCGAAATGCTAGCAAAAACTACCGAGAAAGGGGGGTAAGCGAAGCTTGTCCTGGGTGCACCTAAACAAACCATGATGCGATGGCTGCGACGGAGATAACGACGTCACTGACGGTACGCCCGCAGTCCGCCGTTGTCGCTTGCGTTCGATCGATGTCTCGAATTTGCTCGGCGGCGTGGTTAGCAGCATTCGCCCAGCATTGCCACTTGCGATTCTCCGAAATAAATTGATTCAAAATTAAATATGTCCGTTACGGTAAGACAATGAATGGCTCATACCCCCGTAAACGCGCCCTCCCCATTACGATGACAGAAGAGAAGTGAAATTCTACGCTGGAATGATGAGCGGCCACGCATCAAGTTGTAGAAGACGACGACGAACGTGGGGGCAATGGCACGAGCGCGTGCCGAGCACGAGCACGAGCACAACCTGAGGTGCACCAACGAGCCAGCTGCGCAAGAAGACGACGATGCTCGAGATAATGCTGCCGACGATAGTTTTTTGCGCACACGGACGCCACCGAAATCTGCACCTTATAACAAGCTTCGCTTGAAAAATTCTAGAGCCCATCTCACCATGAATGCCGACGTTAATGCGATTAGCAATGAAGCAATGCTGCGGCACACCGCATTGTCCCCGTCAAAACGCATCATTTACGAAGGGTGTATGTAGCCGGTTTTCTCCCTCGTACATCTCTCTGGACACGCTGCGCAATCTAGCGGTGCCACCGCGAAGTCCGTGCTTGACGGGTGTCTGATCGTATATTCATACAAGGCTCTCTGAATATATGTGACCTAGGTTTGATTCCACCCAGCGCCGGATAAATTGTAAAAGATTCTTTTTTTTCGTCATCGAAAGTCGGCACATATACCCAGTGGCACCTACAGAGTTGCCTAAGTTGGCATGAAACACATTCGTTGAAGAGAGGCACCTACTCAGTATCACGTGGTTAGTCACCCAAGTTGGTCGAACGGTTGGTTTCGAACGCGATATCCTTAGCACAGCAGCTAGATGCAGTGACCCAGTGACACAAGTTGGCGACAAAACGGTTAGAGACATATAGGAACAAACACAAACATGCCGGAAAGTGAGCGAAGTGCGTGTTGTAAGAATGCAAATTGCATTGATATGCTCAATGGTTTCCGTGCTATTTCCACACGCCACGCACGAATAGTCGTCATCAGCAAATTTTCTCTTATAACATTACGTTCTCAAACATCCTGATCTGGATTCTGTGATTGTAAGACATTTCTTCTGTAGCTGTACCGTGAGATGGCATAGTGCATGACTGAGTCACCGGGGTGGCGTCTCTCGAGCAAACAAATGCACTAGGTGGCTGTGCCCGAGAAGGAGAAACCTCACCTGCTTCCAAGAAACCATTTCCCGGTCGACAACGTTCATGGTGGGTACAGAATTTGCGCCAGATGGAAAAGGGGGAACAGGAACCGGAAAGAACAGGTTTAATGACCCGTCAGTTCCAGACTGCTGACTACCCAGCGCCAAGTCAATTAAGTTGCCAGAGTTAATTAGGGTAATTAGGACACAGCAGTTTTTTTTCCTTCGTACCTTGTCGCAAACTTCTCTGCCGACACCAGATGCCGCACTGTAGTCGGAACGCCCGTGGCGGTCGACTCAGGCGCCCTACCATTCCAGCTTGACGCCAAGATTTTTGCAGTAGTTGTAGTTGAGCTACGAAGTACGGAAATTCCGGCCACTGATTGGAAGAAATTTGTAGCTAGTTGTAAGTGTCACCACACTCCTTCCAGTACATGCCGCCATAGAACTAGCACATATATTTTCTATTTTCCCTGAAATTCAGTGTATATTAGGCCATATATTAAAATTCACGTAATGTATGTTCCAAGCCGTTACCAGCAACCTAAGTGCAAGCAGATTTTCCACAGTGCATGCAACACAAGCGGATTTAGCAAAAATGATATGGTTTTAAAATGTCGCTTCATAAAGTAGTTGATAAGCACGAACAACGTTCTTGGCGACATGCTGACAACACTTCAGGAGATAGCAACGCAAAGCCCCGTAAAATTTGAATGTGAGAATGAATTTTGCAAGCAAAAACTTTTGTAACGGGGACTGTCAGAGGTCGAACATGTGGTTGCTTTAACGAACCTTTATGCTTTGTGAAATTTGTGGCCGCCCAGGACAAATATATGTTTCTGAAATTTTATTGTGGCGGTTCATCCCCAAAGCTCACGGCAGCTAAGCCTGCGGGCTGAAATATGAAATAAAACCCTTAGTATCACAACGGATTTTACTTTGATCAGGTGAACCCGTGTCAGGGTTTAGTTAGAAATGATAAAGAAAGAGATGACTTGTCCGTACTACATTGTTACTGTCGAATTAACAAATTGGCTTGGAGCAAATAACCAAGTTGCGTATATTAAATCTGCGCAAACTTGGGTAGCGGCCCTTTTGTAATGCCCGTATACAGTCATTGTGGACGAAAGTTCGTGTTTTAAATGTCGCCGCTACACGCACCAGACAAGAAAAGCTGCTGGGTAGTCCATTACCATAACACTGTTGTGAAAGCATCGAGAATCGTTCGGTGCGGCGCCTTATTCTCACCGAAGATCTTGGAGTCGATATCGCAAGCGTAGCTGCACCAGTTTTTGGGGTACTTCACGGGCTACGGGATTAGCTCCATGGTAAAACGGCTCGCCTCCCCCGACGGCTACAAGCTTTTCCGAAGACGAACCTCCACCAATTCACCTATTCATTATACTGCAGTCGGTTGCCGAGTGCGGTGATAATATTCGGCGCGCAGTTTCTGTCTCGTGTGCAGTCACGCTTACAGAAACATGTTCCCGTTACCCCAGTATCCGAGGAAAGGTCAACGGGCAAATATTCACAAAAAAAGAAACTATTTCGCCGCAGACGTCTTATTATGTTAAATTTATCTCCTTTTGCAATATCCACTAGAGTGCCAGTACTGTTTTTTTTTTTTTTTGCTTCTCTGCCGAAGTGCTTTGCTCGTACCACTGTACGCGCATACTTCCAATTAACGCTTCAGGTTACTTCGCTTTGCGCGAAAACTTACTGCCTTGTGTGAACTATACTTAGGCAATGCAAACAAGTAATGTTGACTCCCTCCCATTCGAGTTTCGCAACCTGTCGTGGCAGACTGCATCTCCCAGGAGAGCATACACCACACTTTGCGGTGGTATATTACACACTCTTTGCGGCAACACTTCGACGAGGGAGTGTTTTATACGATAGCTTCATTTTTTTTTTGCTGTTCTATAGCTCTCTTGTTCTATCAGACACCCGCGTAAAAGAAATAAACCAATGTTGCGGTGCTTCTGTAAGTTCACCTTCAATTCTACACAGAGAATGTGGGCCCTCACGGTAATCAATGTGCACCGTTCATCCGCGAGCGCCTGCCCTTAGACTTGGTAGCTGCAGTTTTGTGTTTCTCAGTGCGTGCTTGCCTGCGAACGTGCACACGTTGGGCGTATGTATAGGCGCTGTTGTCTTTTCGGGTGTCTTTAACGCGCGTCAATGTTCGTGCGTGCGTATCAGCGTACTCTCTTCAGTGCGCTTTGTTTATTTACTCGCGTCACCAGCGCGAATTCCAGTCCGAAATGGTGTCGGCGTCTCCTACAGCGCTAGCGCGTGGAACGTATGTAAACGTGCAACGGCTGGGACCTGCACGAAAATGAATAATTCATAGGCCTATTCAACACCGCCTGCCTGCACCCATGTGAATTCGTGGTTATATAGGCACGTAAAGCCTACACTGTGGCACTCAACGTAAGCCAACACACATGCGTTGGGCAGCGCCGAGAGCCAGCAGCTAAAGCAGCGGAGGTGAACCTCATCGAATATTCTAGCATATTGTAGAGCCCTGCTCTTTGCGATGGAATGCTATACCGTTCCGAGACTCTTCGACGTATACCTGTGGCTTCCCATTTCGATGTGCCCTGAACGAGCGCACATACGACACGGCTAAAGCAACAGGAAGAGGGGAAAGGGGAATGGAAAAAGAAATGATAATGAGTGAGGAGGAACTTAGGCAGTATGTTGAACAACGCACGGCGCTGTACGAAAAAGAAAGGGGGCCAGTGTTGAAGTTTGCGGCTGAGCGAACTTAAAAAAGAACTGCAGTAAAAAGAAAAGCAACAGGAAGAAATGAACGAGCAAAGAAACAATGAAAAGAGCTGGTATGCCCTCAACCCTTTATTTTTTTTTATTTCATTTCGATTACACCCGTCTGAAGGAGCGAAGAGTATTTATTCACTTCTCATTGCAGTCTATTCCTCCCTTTCGAACGTATGCAGACGGAAGAGAAATGCTGACCATGTTACATCCGTGAAAATGTTATGACTAATGCAACTGCTGGCGCTGAAGTTGGACTAACGTGTTTAACTCATTGTTTCGGTTATCTGTAGAGCCTTTGTTCTGAGCTTGGAAATTTCTTGACCAACCTTATTTAGAATCAAACAAATGTAAAGGCACATTATGTCCAAGGCGATGCTTTGTGCCAGTTGTGCCTCGTTTTGTGCCTGTTCAGAGTCGTTATATGAAGTGCTTGCATAGTCTCCCTGCTTTCTTAGGGCAACCAAAAGTGGCAGCAAGCCTATTTGCCGAGAATAAGGGCCATTTTATTGGCGACGTGTATCCAAAGTTTGAACGGCGCAGGTTGAATACAGCGTTTGCAGCAAATTGCAGCAACAGGCGTTCCAGAGCATTATAAACGTATTTTTTGAGCGAGCAGGAAGTTTACCCAAAGTCCCGAAAGAACTCAACGTGCTACAAAGTTGGTTAATTACAGGTTCTGCAATTAATTACTTATTTAATCTCTCCGGAGTGCTATTAGATCTTGTAGGCCTTGCAGGCCTTGCAGTAAATTGTGTTTGCAAGTGCGCCTGAGCGTTATAAGTGTGTTCTACGAACATGCGAGAATTTAGCCCGCTGTCTGGAAAAATGATTATTGTAGCCGATATAAAATTTATTGAAAATTACGGTAAAACCCTCGCCGATGTGCGTGCGAAGTTTTATGCGTGCGGATAAATTACAGACTTCGGAAATCATTCCTTTAGCAAGTGCTTGAAAACGTGATAGGGCATTAAGGAATGGGAGCAATTTTCGGGGTGATGTGTGGGTAAATTTTAGCTTTCCTGGCTCAGTTCGGATCATTGCAAATAATTGCTGAAACATCAAATCAAGTTTTTTCTTATATACATGGAATATACGTAGTACCTACGGTGTAGCCGTTGAACTAAACGAGTCACATTCTGTATTTTTGGCGCAAATATGGAACAGGTTTGGCCTGCTCTATATTGGCTGTGGCGGTGGAGCACAAAGGACACGGCACTTATCGCTGTTCTGTGTTTCCCAGGTTGGTTCCTTTCTCTACGTTACTCATCTTGCAATGCGCTCTTTCCGCTACTGCCAATCTACAAATTTGGGTTCATTTGTTGTTTTTATTGCCCTATTTTGGAAAACCGTAGACCTGTACAGTTGCAAACTATGTCGCATGGCTGTGAATGTCACTCTGTGATAGATGAAGGCGAATTCTTTCTGACTTGTTCACAATGTGAATTTTCCTATCATAGTGGTACCTGCTCCGGCGTTGCCGAAACTGCTATTAAGGGCAAAAGAGATCAATTCAAAAAGTCTTGGAAGTTCGAGTCTTGCAAACCTACAGGAAGTAAAAGCTCCTCCTCTGCCAAAGCTTGTAAGAATGAAAATGAAGTAATAATAAAAAAACTTGCTGAAATGGACCAAAAACTAAACTTGCTTAATTGTTAGTCTGCCTTGAAATCAAGGTAGACGGGATTGAACAGTCCATCCAAACACTTTCCGATCACTTTGATGAAACTTAAAGAAGGCTTGAGAGCTATGAAAAGGAATTAAACACTGTCAAACGGAAAATAGTAAAAATAGAGAAGTACGCTTCCCCTAGGGAGCTCGGTACAATTCAGGCTGGCATAGACGCACTTGAGTGGCATAGCAGACGTCTTAACATTGAAATACACGGTGTACCCGAGGCTGACGGTGAAAACCTACGCGAAAAGGTAAATTACCTTGCACATAAGCTTGAATTTCAACCTCTATCTGAGGAAGATGTGGCATTTCATAGGCTCCCGGCAAAGCAAGGAAAAAGGCGCGGAATTTTTGTCCGCCTTGCATGGCAGGAACTGAGGGATGCATGGATTGCCAAAAGGCGAGCCTTAAGGGACCGCCAGGGAAACATCTTCGAAACCTAACCGAAAACCTAACCTCTCGCTCGAGGAAGGTCCTTGCCACTGCCAAAGAATGGGCAAAGGAGGCGGGATACAAGTTCGTGTGGCACTCAAATGGAAAAGTACTCGTGCGTATGGCAAACGGTGAATCGGCAAATGTCGTTAAGAATGAAAATGATCTTCGTGCTCTATTGAAATGAACGCCAACTTCTTGTTGCTATCATTTGACTTATTGGCGAAATGAATCATTTGGGATATATTGGCAAGGAGGATTGGTTGACGTCCTTGGCCACTCAAGAGAAGGGACTGTCTTTCATACATATGAACATTCAATCAGTTTACAGCAAGCTACCTGAATTAGAAATTATGTTTTCTGATATATATAATCAGTGCAATGTAGTCATGCTAAGCGAAACATGGTATTGCTCTGATGATGTCTTTCGCCTGCCTCGCAAAGAAAGTACTTCATAAAAACTGAACCTCACGCCGCGGTGGAGGAGTATCTGCTTTGATAGATGATTCTCTGTCATGTGAACTGTTAGCCGAGTATTCTTGTATGACTGAAAACTGTGAAATGTTGTGTCTCCATGCAAACACCGGGTGTACTCTTTGATGTATGTTACCGCCTGCCGGATGGTTTATTGGAACCCTTTTCATTTTTTTAGAGCACATGCTATAATTTGCGGCAGAAAACACGTATAAAGTGGTCTTATAGGAGGAGATTTCAACATTGATGAGTTGCGATGGTGCTAGGAAAACGACATTTCAAATAATGTTTGTGTCAAGTGGATGTATAAATGTCGTTGAAAGGCTTCACGAGAATAACAGAGACTACGAATACTACTCTTGATCTTTTCATAACGAACTATAATCCATTCTTAGTAACTAGTGGAGTCTTAAACTGTTCTCTTAGTGACCACACGCCAATAGTCATGTTTATCCACACTAGAGGAAACGAAACTGAAAAAGATAACACTGAAAAACATTTCAGACAAAAGTTGTCGCAGTTTCACCTGAAAGGCGAAGCATCAATTGCGATAGCAAATTTGTAGAGAGCTATACGGAGTAATGATAGTAGCTTTATCAGCTGTATAAACTTGGACATGCAGCAGCAGTACCGGCAACACGCAGAACTGTTGTCGACGCCGTAGGCGTTTTGCCCGCGTTCGCACAAAATGCGTGCGGCGTTGGTGACTGTTGCCGGAGCCTCTGATATAAATAGGCCATTGGTGCCGCAGCTAAACGTCGCCTCCCTTCCCTCCCCCTGCCCCCCAAGGCCTTTCGCGCGTCGGAAGAAGGCGCGTTTGCTCTACATATATGGTGATTGTAAAGGAGGAAAGAGACGCCTACTTCCGCAGCCCTTAAGGGAGCACGGCGCAGAACGCGCGTTTGTTCTCCGCCGTGGGTTCACTCCGCGTGAAAGCGCGCGTCTCTCGCGCCCTTTCACTCGCACAGCGTTCCGCGGCGCGCGGCGACCATTTCATCTCCACTGACGTCATACGGAACCTCACAGCGACGGCTACTGCGACGGCAACGGCGACGACGACGGTGACGCCGACAGCAGAAATCTGCTTTGGAGTGTCCATATAATTGCTAACGCAATAATAAGCGAGTACACATTAACTGACTTTCCAAATGTCTTGAGACAAGTATCTTGGAAGGAGGTTTTAGGGGCGAAGCAGCTTAGGGTCGATGCTTGTCCGTCCGTCCACGTTGTCCGTGCTCACGGGCAACGTTGGCCGCGCCGTAGCCATGGCAACCAGGATGGCGGAGGAGGGCGGCGCGGCGCATGCGCATGCGGTCTCCTCCTCGCCAGCTCCTAGCTCACTTCCCGACCCCCGCTTCTCTTCTTTCCTCGGCGCGCTCCCTCAATGCCCACGCAAAATACATCGAACGAGATCCCATACTAACGAAAGCAGACGTACTTTGCTTTACCGAAACGTGGAACGTGACCGCACATCAATGGATTCTTCCCCGTCGTCTGCACAGAAGAAGCAGAGCGTTCGGCGGGTGGTGTTGGGATGTACGTGAAATTGCCAGAGACCGCGGTTGATCTCGACCTACCAATAACGAGCCAATCTCACAACGGCGAAAACGCTGCAATAAAACTATCCGACGTCGTCATCACATTGTACTTGGCCCCGAATCTCTCCCGAGGCAACGTAGAAAAGTACATCGATCTAGCCATGCGCGAATACGAAACGAAGTACAAGAACAACCCCTTCGTACTTGTCGGAGACTTCAACGTAGACATCGCGGACAGCGACTGGCTTGTGCAGTATATGACGTCTCGATACGCTCTACGATGCATTCCGTATGACTGGAAACAACCAACAACCACCAGGGGAACGTGCATAGACCTTGTGTTTGCCAACTTCAGGTTAGATCCGATCGAAAAACCATTGGCTCTACATTTCACGGACCACAAAGCAGTGATAATGACGAAAAAACGGAATCCAGGACTCAGCACGACATACGAGGTATGACAAATAAAACGTTGTATATACTATACACATGCGTTGTCACTCATTTACATGCGCGAGAGGGCAATATCATGGGTGATTTACGGTAAGAACGATCCTCAGTGCTTCCCCCACTCGTCATGATTCACTTCGTGGAGATGCCTCGATATTTTTCAACAAAACGAGGCTGAACCAGCAGACAACATTTTCTTAAAGAAATTCTAAGCTGTTTATGCGCAACATTTCATACACAAGAAAAGAAACCACAAAGCTTATCGGAAGCCTTTTATCACCAAACAGCTTCTACAAAAATAAGAAAAGACATAAGCTTTATGCCAGGTTTATAAAATCTCGGAATGGCGAGGATCTAAAATGCTTCAAAATATTGTAGCGTTAGCTACACTGGCCTAGCCAAGCCCGTTTCGCGCGGCACATCAAGAGCCGTGCTGCGCATGCGCAAGGATCAGTGATGTCACACGGCTTGCGCACCGGAGCCACCGGAGCCGGCACCTCTCGCGCACTCCGCCGCCGCCGCGCGCGACTCACCGCCGCCGGTCTGCGCATTCCAGAGGAGTGACGTCGTAGCCGCGGTAGACGCACTGGCGCCGGCGCGCGCTCGCTGTGCAGTCACCGTCTGACACTGCGCTGGAGCCGCTGCGCTTCTGACTGGCGTTTGCCAGTGTGGTATAGCCATGGAGAAGGAGAGCGCAAATGCTGCTCAACAGCGCAGAAGAACGGAGAAGCTTGACTCATCGGATCCCGAAGTAGTTGCCTGGCAATTAGCGGTTGAGCGTAGGAGGAATGAACAGAAGAAGGCTAAACGTGCTGCGGAGACACTGGAGCAAAGGGACGAACGTCTAGCAAAGCGGCGTCAATCAGCTGAACCTTTGCTAACGCTACGTATATCCTGGCATAGCCGAGCTAAGCCACTGCAACTTTTTTAGAAGTAAGTTAAATAAAGAGCTAAGAAATACAAGAAATCGCTATTATTTACGTACATTTTCTTCATGCGAGGGACATACAGAGAAGATGTGGAACAAGTTAAACGAGCTAATGGGACGCAAACAAAACACTGAACCTATAAAGAAAGTTTCTGTAAACGAATGCCTTCTAACCGGGGATCATTTAGTTAATGCATTTAATGATTAGTTTACAGACACTGATTCCTATTTATCGCAAAGCCCATCATATACATTTCAGTTCCCTGCAACTACGGACACTAGTTTTTTTCAAGCGACAACCCCTACCGAGGTTTGCTCATTTTTTTCTCAAACTGAAAAATTCATGTAGCTGCGATGCTGATGGCCTCCAAATAAGACGTATCAAACATGTCATTTGTGACATTGCACCTGTGTTAGCTTATATTTATAACTTATGCATAACATCAGGTACTTTTCCTGAAAAAATGAAAATCGCGAAAGTAATTGTGTTATATAAGAAAGGTGACAAGCTCGATATAAAAAAAATTGCGCCCGATATCTATTCTTTCGCAGTTTTCTAAAGGTCTTGAAAAAATAATTCTTAACCAATTATTATCTTTCAGCAAGAAACATAAACTAATCACAAACGCTCAATACGGTTTTAAACAAGGCAAATCATCAAAACTAGCACTTGTAGCACAGAAAGAATATATACTGCAAAACCTCGAAAATAAGTTACTTGTAATTGGTCTATTCATAGACTTCACAAAAGCGTTCGACTGCATAAATCATGATCTACTAATACTTAAGCTTCACAGATATGGCATCAGGGGCCTTCCTCTTCAGTTACCGACATCCTACCTTAGAAATCGGCAGCAATATGTGTCGACAAACACTAGCATATCATTACACGACAAATACAAACAGGTGTCCCTCAGGGAAATATCCTTAGTCCATTTCTATTTAACATCTACATAAACGACACAGTTCTTGTCCACCGAGAAGCAAAATTCATAATCTACACAGATGATACAAGTGTTTTTTTTATCAAACAACTCTTATACAGGCCTCATTGGTGCAGCGAACAATCTTTTAACCCATCTCTCCAAATGGAGCCAGGACATTTTTAAAAAAGTAAACTCCAATAAAACACAAGCTATCATCCGAGCAGAAGAGGTACGTGTACTCCATTGACCCACGAGATATTTTACAACTCTGAGAATATAGAGGTTGCTGACGCGGTAAAAGTACTTGGCATATACTTTACCGACACACTGCAATGGGACGCTCACGTGAATTTTATACACCAGAAACTGAGGTGCATAGCAGGTATGCTACATAGAAATCGGTACCTTTACCAACGTCAGCTAAATTGATCATTTATAATGCACTGTTTACCTCGCATGTGACTTATTGCCATCTTGTATGGGGCACAACATCAGCTTCCAATCTCTCTAAAATACTACTGATGCAAAAAAAAATAATAATAATACGCGCTATTGCAAATGTGCCATATAACTCACACACTGACGGTCTTTTCACCAAGTACAACATAACAAAAAGTCATCATGTCTACAAAGAAACTCTCCTACGCACCTACTACTTTCAGGTAGAAGATAGAAGCAACTTAATAACAAATATAGCAAACTTAAAAGAGAATACACCCACATATGACAGGCGCAGCCATGAAAAATGGCTCATACCTTTTTCGAGAACAAATTACGGCCATTAAATGGCCGAAAACACCTGCCACGGCTACTAAATTCTTATCTAGAAGTCGGCATTGACATCCATGTCTTAACACCATCGGAGCTCATCTGTCTTGCGAAAACTATGATTTAAATCACCTTGATAGAGTGAAGTCACGTGTATTCACAGTGAAACAAATGTAATTACTCCCTTAATCGATGTAACCCAGTGTTATTTGTTTTTCATTTCTGAAAGTGCTCTTTGACACCGGTCTGCCAATATATAAATGGGGCCAGGGACCACTCAAACTGCCAATAAGCAGCTTTTACCTTGGCCCCCTTCATTTGCTTGTAAATGGGCGCAAATAAAATGAAATGAAATGAAATGATGTGTACGCAAAGTTAGAAGTGTGGGGCTCAGTAGCGTCGTATAATTTAGGTCGCTGTACCAGGAGAACTATACGAGACACTGTGGTCAAATTTGGTGAAAATGGGGAACATTATGTCATTATGTCATTATGAACATTATGTGCACGTGAAATAAAATATGTGGGGGCGAAGTAATACGGCCTTTGCTAAAAAAATTCTCGTGCAAATGATCGAAAGCGTTATATGTGTATGACGTTGTAAACAGGTAAATAATATGCGGGCGATGTTTTCTACATATTGTCGTGATTTCATTACAGGAAACATAAAAGCTTTATGTGACTGCTCAAAATAAACAGCTTCACTGAAAATTGAGCTATGATTCTGCAAAATCGCAGAAGTCTGCTGTCTTTTTTTGTCTGCATTTATTTAAGATACATCCCTGTCAAAGAAACCTGTTTATCATAACTACTATATTCAATAATTACGTATGAAACGTACGGGATATCATATAGAAACCCGTATGTTCCCATATGTCATAAAGTATTATTTGATATAGGAGTTATGAGGCATATTACTTTTGTTGTTGTTTTTTCGTATTTTGTTCAGCTGGAATTACACGCCTCTTGCACTCACTTCAATCGCCTCAAAATAAGAAAAGAAGATCTTGTACACCAGAATAATACTAACACGATCACTCACTCTTTGACTCACTGCCAGTAAGTCGCTCGTTTACTCCATGTGTAAGTTTCTCACGCACATGCATTCACCAAAAACTTAAGGAAAAAACAAAAACAATATAACGCACGTTAGTGCACTGTAATGTTGCGGAGGTCACAGTGCTGCATTCGCACGCTTTACCGAACTGCATAAGCCTGAGCGTAGATAACCACTGCATGAGGTCTATTCGTGCTTGTGATCGGCGTAGCACCATTCTGCATGCAATTACGGGCTGTGTCTCAGCACGTGTGAATCGTTTACTGTGCGGTTCCTGAATGACATTCTCTCCAACCTTCGCGAGAATTTTGTACGGCAACGAAGGGAAAAGTATAGGGGTTAGCGCGCGCATGACACTGCGGCCTAAAGAATTATGCCACCATCTCATTCAGGTTTGTTTAAGCTGGGGAACAGAAAACATTAACATCCTATGCAGCACCTATTCTAACGTAAAAGATAAAATGTACCACTAAGTTTTAAATGCTCCTACGCGTTGTGCCAAGTACGAAACTATCGGAAGTGGCAAGCTACGATGATCCACCATCTGTTACGGGGTGCTATTGCAGACCCGCGCTGCTTTTCTGGACATTGTCAAATTTCGCCATATTGTGGAATTCACCTTCCTGTCTGCTCTCATTGGCCTGCAAGGCTGCTACTACGGCCTCTCTGATTGGCTCAATCCACCAACATGGCGGAAAACCGAAACTGTAGTCGATGTCAAAAAGCTCGATGTCACACTCTGCCGTACTACTTGGCAGAGTGACACATGTGCAGAAGCTCCTTCGCTCTATCTTTCTCTTCATTGCGGCAAAAGTGTAGCCATCTTGGTGTCGAGTCATTCACGGTGCGTGGAGTTCTTTCCGGTAAACGCGTGGCACGCTGTTTGCAAGTGCGAGCGTTTCTTAGTGATATGTTGTGACTGCACACTTGATCCACAACATTTTGCTGACGGAGTAAATATAGTTAACCATGGTTGCATTTTAGATAATGTAATGCGGGTCGTAGGCCAGCGTTAGATATATTCTAGATATTATGAATTGGATAAATTACCAAGTGCCAATGAACAGGTAATTGTAAGCTGTTATCAGGAGCTAGTGGGTTTCAGAAAATTGTTGAGTGAATGCTGTAGCTTTTCCTGCCTTTTTTCATCCTCTTTTGCAGTATAAAATTGGCGCGCTCTCCCCTGCAGCTTCAGTATTGTGCATTTAGTCAATGATTATGCCGTGAGAGACGGGTGGCGATGTACTTACGGCAGCAGTACATGTTTTTGTGATTGGATGCATAAGTAAGTTCCTTTAATGATGCATAACATGCTCCTTTAAGAAATTCTACGTTCGAAATCATGTTCTTTCTGTAAATAGGCACTTCGCTGTGTATGCATAATCAACCTATGTTAATACTGGCAATGTATTTATTTTCCTTGCCACAAAAATTGTGCTATCATATAAAAATTATGTCAGCTCATATAAAAAATTCTGGGGCAGAATTCACAAAGGCTTTCACTCGTAATTGCTCTTTATTATTACTTTTATTACTTTATTATTACTTTTATTATTACGATTAAGGGAGTAATTACATTTGTTCCACTGTGCATATACGTGACTTCACTCTACCAAGGTGATTTAAATCATAGTTTTCGCGAGACAGATGAGCTCCGATGGTGTTAAGACATGGATGTCAATGCAAATCAGGATTATGTGTAATTCGCTGTTATGAATCTTAAGAGCTTTTGTTAATATAGGTCTCATGTCGTACTATCAATTACTCTCAGCTGTAAACACAATCAGACAGAGAATTTGACAACTAGGACAAGTACGCTTCATAACAATCTTCTTTTTTTATCGTCATTCTTACTGCAGGGAGCTCTAAAGTTACTGTGGGTCTGGCGCCTAGTTAAATAGCTGGAGTTACCCATAGCTGATAAGAGCGAACAGTGCGTTAAATCTCATAACAGTATCTGTGCATGCCAAAACACGCCTCTAGCTATTTATGCACGTGAAGTCTCACCAATAAAAACACTGAAATTTGTCAGTGTGTTTACAGCTAGGGCTTAGGTCCACAAAATGTTGGATAGCAACATTGTGTGGTAATATTGTCAGGATTTTTTGCAGAGCCCCACATGAACAAATGAACGAGCCAGTTACCTGAGTTCACTCAAGATGCCTTTGCGGGGAGTGGTACATAATGGAGAATGGTTGGCTAACAACCGATGCGGATATGGGTAGCATAAAAATAAAGAAAAGAAGAAAATAAGCAGCAGCCATCAGTGAGCCATTTGGTATACAAATAGAAAGTCAGCGGTCATTAACCTCACAAAATCTCACTCCTAATAACCATTCGGTAATACGGGGCTGCCTTTCGACTTTAATGTTTTTGCTAGGACAATAAGTCGGCAGGCGTCCTTACCATTCGTTGTGCATTGTCAACACGCGCCCAGAAATGAAGCTCAAAAATACGAAGCTGGAAAGACAATGATGACCTAGACGGCATCACCAACACCAGCACGTACTTAGTGACTCAAGGTGGTAGACAACTTGGGTCACTGGATCGGCGTAAAAGGCTAGATAGATAGATAAGCTCAAAGCGGCTGAAGTAGGCAAAAAATGCTAATCGCAATAAAAAGCCCCCATACGAACATAGTTGTGTGTAACATTGCTGAACGGGATATCGCAAGACGACGCTTTATGAATCGGGGGGGGGGGGGGGGGATGTTGAATAGGTTTGAGATAGACTACTGGTTAGACGAAATCTCTAAAATTTAGCTTTGTTGGCTTCTCAACAAAATGTAGTCACTGATGCTGTTAATACTAAAGCGACATTTCCCGATAACATCACATATATCACTATAGCCCCAAAGGAAAATGGTACTTACCAGCAGCGTATGAAGCAGACGGTTTATTTCTTGATGTTATATCCCTTGCTTTTCGGCCATGATTCATTGAGAGGCAATGAATCATGTCCCCATAATCATGGGAACACACGCCGTGATCCACGACATCGAGGTTAGTACTAGAAGAGAAAAGGACGAGAAACGCGCAAGAAGGGGGCGCGAGCCGTGGCTGGACGCAGTTGTCCAGGGCTGAGGACGGCTGCGCTAGGACTGCGGGGCCGCGCCCTCCCCCATAATGCACTGACAGGGCTAAAGACGGATATTGATGTACGCGTGGCAGTAAAGAAAGTTTAACGAAATTCCGATATACGAAAGCTCCTGCGTAGGCTAGGGTTAAAAACGGGGCCGGGAAAGTATGCTTCTAGAGCGACCTAGAAGCACTACAAGCTCAGTAGAACAACAGTCACCGCACAGCACCCAAACCACACGAAGAGCAAGGCAACCACGCCCAGATTAGTACAGACTAGCACGTTTCCCCATCTAATCAGGATGCATCTGCTATCTCCGACATACTCAACGTCAAATATAAATTCTGCAATTAGTGAGGCACACAATATGGGAGTGTGTCCACAAGCCAGACCTACCACCCCTTCTCTCGAGGAGCGGGAGATACTGCTATCTAGCTCCCTACCTAAAAATTAACTCCTGCTGGTCGAGAGGGCCAGTCGAGCCAAGACGACGCATGACTACGTGAAATAAGGATCCCTTGTTGGGCCCGGCGCTTTATAATTGCATTTCTACCTTTTCTGAGAGACACTTTTCTCGTCGAAATTAAGATAGAGAAAGCTCTTTATTGAAAAAAAAGCAGAGTGATTAGCCAGCTTCATTTCGTGTACATGCCACTCTGCAGGGAATGGGATGGCGGAGAAATAAGGCCCTATAGAGGAAATACTTTATTGTTGTACGCTCTGTTATGTGTGGGTCATGCTTAGGCGTGCCGCCAGGCAATCCTCTCCAGTTTTCATTAAAGAGATTCTTTCACTAGATCAATAGAGGCAGTGAGATCACACTCGTACCTTAGAGAGTTAACCATACCATGCCATTAAGCCTGAACGCTAAAGATGGCACATCTAGAAGTATAAGGTTTGTGCGCAAGATGCAAACGTACCAAGCATTGAGAGCTGTATGTTGCGATGTTTGAAGAAGTGAGGTGAACACAAATGGTGATATACGTACAGGCATAAGGACTGCGTTATGAATGCCTGGCGTTACAAGGCTTGAAAAGTTATGTGAGAGAGTAGCATACTGAAAAAAAGAAAAACAGCACGACCTGATTAAACACACGAGTTAGCACAGTTAGCGGTTCATCGAGAAGGCTTCATTTCGTGTTTCGTTCGCTTTCGCGTGTGAACTAATGATAGCAGCACAACAAGGTGGAATATACTTGAGAAGTTCTTGGGAGCATGCGAAAAGGAATAGAAAATGTAAGAAAGGTGCATGCGTAGAAATATCAAGGCCAAATCAGCGGAGTTACCGGATCGCGATTGATCAATTGGCTGACTGATTGCTTAATTCCTTCCTTTCTTTTACCTTCCTTCCCTTTGTTTATTACTTTTCTTCTCTTTCTTTGTTCACTGAACCGTGACTGTCGGAGCGAGCTATGCTTAAGCTATGCAACTGGTTTCATGCTTGATCTTTTTCACTTGACTTCGACGACTGCAGGTCTCGTCCCCTTAACACATGAACGGACAAATCGCAAGACATCCGCTACCAGGGCTCTTCCTTGATGGCGAGAGCGGCAAGAAGCGGCTGCCAAGCCGTCTTTTCAATTCTGAAGTCTCCACTGTGAGTATGCTTTGCCGTAAGCCTCCTACCGGCTGTAATCTGCAGTGACTGAAGGCGGAAAGTCACAGCCTGTTGTTTATCTCACCCCTTCTAATTTCTTCATTCTGCTTGTTTATGGCGTATAGAAAACAGGGAAATAAATACGAAGGAAATGCCCCGAAAACAGTTCTCTATACCCGCTCACCTTGGTTCTCCTTTTTGGTAGCTGAGTTATTTGCGCACTTATGTCCTCCGTCCTCTCGCTCTCGCAGTACGCAGTCCTTCTGTTTCTCGCGCTTTGTTGACACAGTCCGGACCGCCATCGTCTGTTTACGCTTGTTTGTTTACAATCTCCTTCCGGATCTGTTTTCTTCCTCCAGGCGGTTTTCCCTCATCTTGACGATGGCTGCTTACTTATTTGATCCGCTTCTTTTTGTTAGTGGCCTTGTATCTCGAGCTACGGAGACCGAGAGAAGAGAAAGGAAGAAGAGAAAGAGAGAAAAAGAAAACCATCTTCAGTGACCCTTTGCCGAGATCATCACTCCGTCGGAAAAGATGGGCATGGTGGTTGGGAGTCGCCACACTCTTTCTCTGTGTGAGGAGTCCCGGACTGGCCTGAAAACAGGCTGGTACATTTCGGATATTTCAATCACATTTGTTTTCATGGTCTCTTCCTCTTCCTCAACGCGTACGCCTTATAGCGAAAGGCGGTGTAAACAGGTGCCTTGGTAGTATTGCTGACGTCTAAGCAGTATTTGCACCGAGAACCTTATCCTAGCTGGCAGCGGACTATCCTAATTTTAGTGTCAAGTTTGAAGCATATCAAACAGAACAAGCAAATTGTTAATGTCCCACATTCTGCGTGTGAATACAAGCCAATCAAGTGAGCTTGCAGTGACTGTTCCTGCATGTGTTGACTCTGTTCATAAAAGTGAAGGTCATAAACTGCATCCCACTGTTTATATATTCGTTTCATTCAGAGACGTGGCGTCATTCGTACATGATTGTACTGTTCGGCGGTAAGAAACTTTCTTTTATTTATTTGTGATGTATTGTGTGCTCAATCTAGCGCAAACTTTTGCGTGTTCGCGTTACTATATACGTATAGTGAAGAACTTGACCCACCTGTTTCCATACACCCATTCCCCTTCCCCCACCGCTGAGTAGCAGGTCATAACATTGATTCAGGCCGATCTATCAGCTTTTCGCTCATAATAAATATATCTCTCTTGACCCCGTGGGAGGCTGCGATCTCCAAGCCCGACCTGGTGGACCAGCGAGAACTCGTCACCCGGGACCGGTGGGCCATCCAGGCCAGAGGGTTCCTAGAGTAGGGTGCCCTCCCACCTCGACTGACAAGTCACTGTTTCAAATAAAGATTCATTCATTCATTCATTCATTCATTCATTCATTCATTCATTCATTCATTCATTCATTCATTCATTCATTCATTCATTCATTCTCTTGACCCACCTGTGCGCGGCTCCTTGGAGCTCTAAACAGACAAGAGATGCGACGTTTCAGGAATATCAAGCACATACGATGCGCGACCTCTTTATTTTCTTACAAATACTGATGCTAGTATCTCATTTATGTGCATTCGAAGCATGCGATAACGCAGCGGAGACAACGCCCCAGCCCGTTATCAGCTGACGGCGGAGCAGCATGACGGCAGCCGGCGATAGATGCTCGGAGTTTCTCATTCCCTATACGAACACATGGTGTCATCAATGTCTATCCGATGGTGTTATCGCGTTGACCTAGCTAAGCTGTGACGCAAGCAAACGTTCGGACGGACGCTCGATTAATGGGAGAAGGCCTGTCCGGGGCAGTGGCAGACGGTCTTCGTCACGCGCGCTAGTTTGCCGGCTCGTGATATCAAGACGAAATGACAATGACGTTTCGAAATAGGCGCTAATTGATGCGCTCTTGTGTCGTAGGCCCATCGTGGCCTGTGGCTTCTATACCGATGGCGACCCGCATTTTGTTCCTTTCGGCAATTGTCTTGCGCCAAGGAGACGGCTCTGGCACAATCTGTAAAACTGAGCCATTTCTGCTGATTTTGCTTTTGTGCAGTACTTTTTGCGAACTGTCACCTTAGAGCCGATCATTTTTGAGAAATGATCACTTAAGATCTCTTACAGTTCTAAAATGCGATGCACGATGTTCATAGTTTGGCTTTGTCCAAAAAAAAAAGTAATTTACCAACAAAAACAAGAGGAATTAAATCAGATCTTCAGAACTATTGTGCACAGTTTGTGAGAAGGGGAGTGGCTTCGAGAACACGGTTATCTTGTTTGAACGCACGCGCTCGCTTTTCTTAACTGAAGTACCTCAGTGAATTGCGCACGTCACTTAACTCAGTGACTTATGTTCTCTTGAAATCTCATTTAAATCTAAAGCGGAATGGGTTGGCCAAATTGTGTACCTGCCATGATTTTTAAAACGTTAATTGGTACGAAACAGTGAGAGAAGAGTCTGTTGAGCTTTGCAGTCCACAATAGGTTATGGATTGGTTAGTATAGGAGGTAGGCACGGACATCATCGAGGCTGCCATAGTGTTGCTCAGCGAGCACCATGAACCGTGCGGGGTCGTGTTATCTTGATCCACTCAGGGCTTCGAGTTGTGTGGAAATTAAAAGGGCAGAAATAAGGCATAGATGGGCTTTGCGTGAATACTCCCTTCTCCCATGCAGAGGATATTTAATATCTTCTAAATGAAGTGAAAAGCAGACGAATCTAACATTGATACTGCGAAAGGTGACATACTCTTGCTTATAGTAAGTTCGTATAACTTCTTGTCTCAACCATACGTTTCATAATTCAATTGAAGCTTCATCGAAGGAAACGTTTCTCCTTCAGACGAAAGATACGAGCATTCATCACATTCATGCAGCAAACGATACCATCCTGCGAAGATAACTTTTGAAACGGGAAACGAAATAACTGGAGCGTCGTGGAAAACCCGCGACATAAACTCAACCTTTCTTGTTTGCGCAGAAGATATAGTGCGCCGCCTGAGAAAGCCACAGAAAACAGCTCTCGTTGTTGTGGCCTGCAGGCGCCTTGCGCAGCATCAATGGGGCTTCCGGCTTACCAAACCCCTCAGGCGACTTGCGTGTCCTGTTTTTGCTTTCATTTTCGAAATACTTGCTTTTTCCGGTACCCGGCCCCCCAGGTGGCCGTCTTGTTTCATCTCCGGTGTCGCTGGCTGTTCAGAAGCAGTTCCGTATCGTTCCCCTGGCCGGTCAGTTTTTACGATGGCGCCGCCTTTGTTGACGACGCGCTGTATCGTGACGCAAGCTGGAGAAGGGGCCATCGGTCGTCCACCTCTTTCGGCGCCGGCTGTCCGTATCGGCCCATACGCCACGACTGTTTGTGATGACGCTTGTTCCACCGCAACTCTTCCTAGAGCTAAGGCCACAGCCAATTTTACATAGTGCCCGCGAACAACAAGAGCAACAGCAACAACTAGGAGATAAATAAAGCCAACTTTCTTGCATCGCATGTAAAGTAGGGGCATGCTGTGGACCTTGTACCGGTACAGAGTCTGTATCACGACAGTTGACGTCCACACAACGCTGAAGCCAGTACTCCTCTTTTGCTACTTCACACAGTTGTTTGGTTTCATTTATCGCGTTATTTATATTGTTGGATATTTGTTCTTTCATGTTTACCCGCTAACAATGTATAATTTCTTTGTACTCCTTTTTCCTTTTTGCTAATTTCCTGTACCCTCCCCTCACGCAATACTCCTTCGGGAGCCTGTGAGGTAAATAAATAAATAAATAAATAAATAAATAAATAAATAAATAAATGATGTGATACAGAAGAAGCCTTAATGATCGTCTTGTGTTACTGCGCTTCTTAATTTGATCGCAGGCTTGCGATTTATGACGCTTTTGGGCAATTAAATGACACTGCTTTCACAAAGAAGACGTTTCTTGTCTATGGATGAACCATTGGACGAACCCTTGCTACGTGCGTCTGCGGTTGCCAAAGTGACCGACAAAAGCACTGCTGCGTTTTTTAACAGCTCAGTTGTTCTTAGTCGAGCCTTCGCCGTCTGTCCCGTGTCACGCAGGTCACGTGACCAAGATAGGATGAGAGCCGCGGCGGGGCGAGGACAGGTCATGTGACCAGCCGAGGAGGAGAGGCGCGCTGAGCGAGGAGGCGACCAATGAGAGGCTGCGCTGGGCTCGAGGAGGAGAGACAATGGGCATAAGAGAAGGTGTTTCTGTGCGGTGCGCTCTCCCAGCTGCGATGCGACTATGGGAAGACCCCGAGTAGTGCGTTCTCCTGAGGACGGGGCTGCCTACCACGAGCGTCAGCGAGAGTTGGCTCGTGAGCGCGCTCGTCGCTTGCTCTCATTACTGGCGCGCAAAAAAAAAGGGCCGGCGCAACTTTCACGTGAAAAAGAAAGCACGGCAAAACACAGAGAGAAACCTTATGCGAAATAAAAAAAACCACACGTAGATAAACGCAAATATGTAGCAGCCCCAACGAAGCAAAGCGCAGAGCTGCTGCCGACACCGTCCGCATTTTCCCGTGTTCGCGCTGAACGGGCTCGGTGTCAGTGACTGTAGCCGATGCCTCTGGCGGTGGTCCGGCAGGTTTCGACCATAGAATTGTACGCTCGTCGAGGAGCGTTAAAAGTTGCTGCCTCTACTCGTCGCGCAACGTTTCAATATAAGTTCTTGTTGTAAATGTGTATTTACTTCTGTTTACGCAATTGCATCACGTCCAGCACGTGCACACGTGACTCTCGTAACACTCGGTGTAACTAACAGAGCTTCGCTGTTCGACCATCTTCACGGAGTGGAAGGGGCGGTGAATTTTTAATATGTACCGCGCCACGGACGCACAATTGTAAGTGGCGGATAACGCTTGCAGTTTGCTAAAATACGGATACAATGAAAAAAAGTAAGTAATAAGGTTAAGGCAGGGGGATCAGCCATGCAGGCTGCTTTCGGTTAGCGATCCTACGCTCAGGAAGGAGAAAGGGGAACAAAAAAAATACATGAAGGAAAGAAGAAATGTAAACACCTCGGTGCGTGCAAGCATCTGTCGTTCAGTCAGTAACAAGCAGTCACATATGGGTGCGCCCCCTTCAAGGTTCATCATCATCATCCTATATTTATTTCCATTGCAGGACGAAGGCCTCTCCCTGCGACTGTAACCTTTAAGGGTAAAGTTGGACAAACCACAAAATAATGACACAGCGCGTAACACGGGCAAAGAACTAATATTAGTGATTGTGTAATGCTTTGTTTTATTTCCCACTTTACAACGATTAGCCCAGCAAAGAATTTTCGGTTAACACTAGGGACAACACAGCGACTCTTGTGAACACATTCCCTCGCCAAAGTAATGATTCCCCTGTTTTTAAAACACTTTTCACGTGCTTCGTTTTAGCTCGCGGAAATGCAGACGTTCCTTTTGATAGCCAGTGTGGACTCACCATCGCACAGTCCAGGTGCGCTGGCATGACGCGTACACCCTTTTTATCTCGCCGCTCTTCGCTGCTACTTTCCATTCCAGTTTTCGTTCTCGCTACAGCGGATTGACACGGTGGTCTTTACAAATACTTACTGCATTTCTTAGCTTTCCCATCTGTACTCCGCCTTAGTAAGACCCTTTAATGGGAGAAACACAGAGAAAAAAAAAAGAAAAGGCAGATAACTTAAGGGGAACCATAATCCGGTTTGCTACCACACACGGGGTTTCGTGGGGGAGGGATACGTAGAAATATACGAAGGAAATATAAAGATATAGAAACAGAGCACATGCACACAATCAATGCGGTTAACAGCACCGCATAACAGTTAACACTCGTCAGCGCTAGAGTGGCTCGCGGAGGTCCGTCCTTCGTAAGACCTGCAATAATGCATTCGCAGCCCTCTGCAGTGACGGCTTGTGACGTCGGTACCCTAAAATTATTTCTTCTGACAATGGTCTATCGTCTATACGAGCTAACGCTGTCGCTAGTGTTTTTCTCTGTACATTACCCTATCATAAGAAGCCAACAAACAATGACACCAAGGACAACATATGGTAAATTACTGGTACTTACAAACTGAATTAAAGAAATGATAGATTATTGAAAATGAGAATGGATAAAAAAAATGCAACAGTTTCGCCCTAAGGGCGAAGCAATGAATGCGATAGCAACACAGCAATGTCATACGAAGTAAGGTGAGCGGCTTTGGTAGCAATATGAATTGTAGTAAACATGAGCTGATTACGTAAGCAGGTGGCTGCGGCGTAAGTAGACCGACAGGAAGAGAGACTCTATGACCACGAGGAGGCGCGTGTGAAACGGTGGTGTTGATGAGAAGCGCTTCCCGTGGGCAGCGTGTGCGAAGGGGACACACCTGTAGTGCTGCACTGTAGACACACCTGTGCTGCACTGCACTGTAGTGCTGCACTGTAGACACACCTGTAGTGCTGCACTGCTGATCAGGGCAGCATTGCATGTGTAGCGTGTGTTGGAAAATGTGGCCCGACTATTACTAACTGAATGAACAAGCGTGGTGTGAGCGCGCACAAACAAACATGAATAGATCACACTGAATGACTGCAGACAACTGTCAAAACGCTGGCAGCGAGCGCATACGCCGCAGCGGGCGAAAGTACGTGTGGTCTATCGCTTCAACGGAAACTGAGCGGCGAATGCACGGCGCATAAAGGTCAGAGCCGTGTGGAGATAAGAGACGGTGCGGGCGAGCGACGAGCGCGGTTGTTGGCAGAGTAGAAGTGCGCAAAACCTGTCATGCAAAAGGAGCAGGGACAGCGGTTTAAGAGCAGAAGATGACCGCTCAGATTTTTTTATGATTCCCGGTATGGTGAGGTGCACTCCGGGTGTAACCAAAATCTCGAACAATTGAAGGTTCAACCTTCCACGAAACCCACTCAAATCTTGCGACGTAGACGGTGACATTTGAAGATTCTCGACGTATTGCAATCCCAGCGATGAGCCCATCATCCGCGTATATTAACTTGTTCTTCCTCTCACCTTTGGAGCTTTCCACTCTGTGGAGGGCAATATTACCGGTCTTGCCGTTGCTGGTCACCCAAATAAAACTCTATCGACGCTTTCCATCAGCAATCACCGCCCGGCCTGAAAACGTTAAGTGTATATATATATATATATATATATATATATATATATATATATATATATATGAAGCGAGGGAGAAAAAGTGACGAAGATTGAAAGTGTGGTGGTCTAGGTGCCATAGAGCCTATCAAGCGGAAAAACATATAGCGAAAAGGTCTTGGTTGTAGAAGTAAGATTACTAGAATTATAGTTTCCAGTGATGAATAGCAAGCTTGTTCTTACTTGTTATTGGGCTGTTTCTCTTGTAAACGAAAATACAGTAAATAAATATATGCACCCGTCGTGGTAGATCAGTAGATATGGCCTAGCGCTGCTGAGCTCGAGGTCACGGATCCTCCACTATATGGCTTGCTTCGCAATCATATCCAGGTTGGGCACATAAGACCCCAGAATTTAACGAGATGTTAAAGCTGATATATATATATATATATATGGAAATGTGCTGTAGAATTTTTTCTAAGAAAAGGACACCTTTCAAAGCGACTTCGCCGAGCGACGAGAGATGGAAGCCGAGAGCTTGTGCAAATTCTGAAGCATTAAACAGGTAGGAAGCAAAATGATGCACGACGTGAACAATTAAACGAGTTAAATCGCAAACGGAAAACGTTTTGCGACAGTAAAAAGTTCTGCGTCCCTTCGCGGCTTTATCGGTTGAGTATTACGGCTATTGGGGAAGCAGATGACAGGAACAGTGTATGCTCTCTCCGAGTTCATTGTCTCTTACTTCGTACGGTTTTGACTAACCGCAAGTTGAGCCCCTCGGATCCCCCCTTATGTTCCTCTCGTTTACGGTAGTCTACGTTCTTTGTACTAGCAACATCACCGCGATCTTTCATGTTATTTCGTCTGGTAGTTACCTGGCAGTGTTGCACGCAGCGAAATCATTTTCATTATTATAAGTAAACGAAAATGGGAAGGTGGGTTTTTTTAGGGAGGGCATCACCCGAACCAAGCATTCCACAGGAATGAAAGGAAGAAAGCACTGAAAAAACATGATGAATATAACAAAAATCACGCGTCATTCTACTGCTGTGAAGGTTGATTACCAGCGAAGCAGTTTAGCACATGACATATAGAGGCGACACAGAATTTAGATCATAGAAATGAGCAAATTTTGTCTCTTGAGCGGCGATGGTGGTCATCCCGAAGAAAGACACACGCAACCACACTTCTATTTTGGTCGGCGGCATACATTCGCGTGGAAGAGTACCGGCACCTCAGGGTGCCGGGGGAAACTAGGCACGCGCGGCGGGACCGCCACGCCGGGAGAGCGGAAGGAAATTAGGCACGCAAGCGCTTGGAAAGATGGCAAAGAGACGGCGGTGCGAGCGTACACATGGCCGACGCGGGTCGCACAGCGGCAAATCTTGGAGAAACCCTTATTATCTACTTGAGAGGCTACTGATCTTGAAAATGGCGCCTATTGATAGCCTGCAGTCTTCTGAAAATGCATATCCAAGGATGAGACGTCTAATCTTTTGCATAGAATGAAGCGATTTGGCATCAAATTCGGGGGCTGAGTTTTTGCCCACGCAGATCTGTTGACGGACGCGAAAGATGCATAGAACCCTAGCCATAGACAGCTTCAATGTAATAACACAGCAATAAAACATACATTGCACGCGCCATAAATCAAGTCATGATCACACAAGCACTGTCATTACGGGCATAAGCTACGGAAGCACAGCTTAGTTATGTAGTGCATTCACCCCATCACTGCCACGGAACTCTTACCTGACGTAATAAACATCGAAACTTGCACATAAACTTCATAAATGGAATGCATAACGCTGAACGGTCACTCATATAACACGCAACTAGGACGCAGAGGCAGTTAAGAGAAAGGTGTTCAATAAGAAGTCGCGAAAAGCACCGAAGAGTTCGAGGCACGACCACGATTTAGAGGGCGTCCACCGAAAAGGATCAAACAGTCACGCAGGTGTGTGCGTGTGTGTGTGCGTGCGTGTGTGTGTGCGTGCGTGCGTGCGTGCGTGCGTGCGTGTGTGTGTGTGTGCGTGTGTGTGTGTGTGTGTGTGTGTGTGTGTGTGGTGTGGTGTGTGTGTGTGTGTGTGTGTGTGTGTGTGTGTGTGTGTGTGTGTGTGTGTGTGTTTGCGCCATTTACACTTATGTACTCAAGTAAGCGTACGCCGCTAGTGTTCGAGCATCTTTAGCCGCCTTATTTCTAACGTTATTGCTTTTTGGACACTCTCGGCATAAACGAGACGCAAGAAAGTAGTTGTACACACCTGGTTTCGCCGCACCATATCGCGAGAGGCCCTAGAGCTAAATATCGTTCTTGAAAGAAAAGATAACATGCCTCGATTATAGGTCTGCAAAATGTATGACTTCTTTAGGTAGCATTGGCTTTTTTAGAAGTTCAGATGGCGCACGAAAATGGCACTAAGAGAGGGCATGAATG
The DNA here is from genome assembly GCF_013339745.2 of Dermacentor silvarum. Lineage (NCBI taxonomy): Eukaryota > Metazoa > Arthropoda > Arachnida > Ixodida > Ixodidae > Dermacentor > Dermacentor silvarum. The sequence goes on along the minus strand of NC_051155.1, from coordinate 181,438,169 downwards.
CTCTGATGTGCCACTTTCCTATATATGTATAGAGCGAAAATAATAAAACAATATTTATTTGTTTGCACCTGTCTGCCAATCCGTTTCGTCTGTTCACTCAATTACTATTGCACGGTTCGAACAATGTTTCATGGTGAGCTCGGGCTTCAGCGTAATCTCATTAGCTCGGTCGCTACGCGCTGCCAGGTGTCAGCACTGCTGCTCGGGAGGAGGAAGGCGAACGCCGACACACCGCCATAACAGCGCGAAGAGGTTTGTCCCGTAATTAATTTACTGTCGACAGCGCTTGCTCTTTCGGAGGCCTGGGAGTTCTCGCAAGAAGTGAAGCACTCCTCCAAAAAGACGTCTTGGGCCGTGATTTCGCTCTCTCATAGCTCTACAAGAGGGCATTTTGTTTAGATAATTTTCTGAAGAACTGTCACCTCTGCCAATAATAGTAATTGCGTTAGCAAAGTGAACTATGTCCATATTTTTTCGCTTTAGTGGGCTGTATGCAGTACGCAGCTTCAAGTATAGGAGTACCCAGATGTAGATGCTGCACTCTTGCTACCACTCCATTGTATTTTATAGGGGAAATAATGTTACCGCATACTGCTACTAGGACATAAAAAGCTGCAATAAGTTTTGAAGTGAAACGTCTTTTATTTCGGTCAGCACAGGGGGTCGCTCGCTAAAACAGCATGTAACAAAAAAAAAAGTTGCAGTGGCTTAGCTCGGCTATGCCAGGATATACGTAGCGTTAGCAAAGGTTCAGCTGATTATTCTTAGCTTTCCTGGTTGTCTAGATTGTCAAGGATTAGCTTGATTGTCATGCTTACTGCTGCTCCAATGACACACACGCGGTATACGTATTATGTGGCACATGTATATAGCCTTCTTCTGTTCATTCCTCCTACGCTCAACCGCTAATTGCCAGGCAACTACTTCGGGATCCGATGAGTCAAGCTTCTCCGTTCTTCTGCGCTGTTGAGCAGCATTTGCGCTCTCCTTCTCCATGGCTATACCACACTGGCAAACGCCAGTCAGAAGCGCAGCGGCTCCAGCGCAGTGTCAGACGGCGACTGCACAGCGAGCGCGCGCCGGTGCCAGTGCGTCTACCACGGCTACGACGTCACTCCTCTGGAATGCGCAGACCGGCGGCGGTGAGTCGCGCGCGGCGGCGGCGGAGTGCGCGAGAGGTGCCAGGCTCCGGTGGCTCCGGTGCGCAAGCCGTGTGACATCACTGATCCTTGCGCATGCGCAGCACGGCTCTTGATGTGCCGCGCGAAACGAGCTTGGCTAGGCCAGTGTAGCTAACGCTACAAAAACATGTAACATTAAAATAATATAAATATTTCCATGTGTACTACCCGCGCGCACTATTTGTGTATCGTTGTGTAGAGAAAAAAAATTGCCATGGTTGAACGCGGTTAAACCAAGTTTGTCGAACGATAGCACGGTTTTGCTTGCTTTGGGAAAGGACATAGACGCTGCTCGGCGCCGTCAGCAACTACCGCGTCTACAATTTCACCACAAGACAACACCAGACGCTGCTGGGCAAGGCAGCAGTAGCAGCGAGCGAATTGGCCTCCATGCTGCGTCTCGGTTCAGCGCGAACTAAGCGTTGAAAGCACAGCGCATACGAAGCTACCAGCAGTCAGCGCACTTTGTACACATTGCAGATCGCTTTGGGGATGAGGCCCGCGCGACCGCGCACTCTGTCCACATCGCATATCGCTTTCAAGATATGAGCGCCCACGCGGCGTACGCAGTAGCCGCCGGTAGTGGCCGGCCAAGTCCCAGTTTGATCTTGGCTGAACTTGAAAGTCATATTTACGGAACCAGGCGTTTTCTGGGTGTTTACCTGGATTAGTAGAACTAGATATCTAAAAAAGAAAGCCCTAGTCGATAGCACATGTGTCGCGGGCACAGGTGGCGCCGTTGTTGCGCCACGCATGACGCAATCAGAGCTAAATTTAGCCTTCTGATCAGCGCAAGAGAGGTCTAGTTCAGCTGTACGTGTGTCGATCCGAGCTGGGAGGGGTCGCGTTCGAGAGAGCTCACTACCCTTTTCCCAGCGCAGGGTAGACAGCTGGTACTTACACTCGCTAACCTCACTGTCCTTCCTTCCCGTTTAAAGCGAAGCTTGCCTCTTCATTCGACTTTTCTTTTCCACTGCCGCTGTGCATGTGGTTGCAGAAATCTCACGCGTGCTCGGCTATGGCACCCCTGCGTTCGACACGTAGGTTCCCGAAATGGTGTAAAGAGATTCTGGTACCAAGACAGATGAGATACCCGACCCATTTGACCACGGCGGAACGTGTACGTCTCCACACAGAGCACAAGGGCAGGAGGTTGAGGCAAGCGCGGGAGCTCCAACCATCTACGAGTGCGGAGGGCTCGAGCGGCGCAACGTATAGTTTCGGGCGCCACCAGTGGTAGGACATTTTTGTACACTAGTGCCAAAAAGCTCTCTGCAAAGGAAGCGGGTACACTACGAGCAGGGAGCTAGCATTATTTTAAATTAGACCGTAAGACGCTTAGTAGCTGTATAATGGTTGAGCATGTAAGCTTTCTAATGCGTGAACAAATGTACCTTGTGGAGTTGGCTACGTCATTTTTGCACGCTAGTACTCATACACCTTCTGCAGCCCGGACAAGACGTTTCACGTGCTCGACTGCATGCGGCTGCTTCTCTAATACAGCCTACCCCATTAAAAATAATTATCGAATCCACAATGCGCACTAACGCTTTATATGCATGTTCGAGCTAAACAAAAATCATCTCGAAATATTCCCGGCACTGCCGGCTTGCCTTTCAGGTTGTAGCCTTTAGAGTATAGCAGGGATGTCAGGATGATATTTACAGTACCCACGGTGGCAGTTGGCCCTCAAAGGAGTGTCAAAATGCGTTGAAACCATACGCTTGCATTTCGCCTTGAGGAACTTACTCTCCGGCATTTACTAAATATTACAGCTGGCTGAAACATCAATGCCGCAACAAGTATAGAATTGCATCTTTGATACTGAATAATTGTAATATGTAATAAATAAATAAATCTGTTTCTTGAGCATATTACTTCACGAAGGCGACTCGGTCTTTAACGCATGTAAACCCCGACAAATGTTACGGCCGCTGCTTTTATATAAAAAAAAAGTTGTTTTGACGAGACGTTACTACGGGATAAAGGCGTCACTCTTCCTTGTCCGCCACTACTGGGAACCCTTGTTGTTTCATCACTGCTTGATGTACGACAATACCGCAATCTGAAAATTTCGCAAAGCGTACCAAAACGAGAAATTCTTTCTCAAGGAATGCGTCCTCTCAGGCTAACATTACCGCGAAACTTAGAGGCCGCGAATATGCACAGTGCGCATATTTCTCAGAGTATTTGGGCGGTAATATCATAGGCTCTTATCGTACTTTTTCTCTCTCTCTCGATAACTTATCTAACAGAAATTTAAGAGCACATGCAGTACGAGGCGACAGGTAATGGGCCTTATTTCGCGTGCCCCGTCCTGACAAAATAGCAAAACTACATGCTGAATGGGTCGACAATCAGGTACTGATTTTTGTGAGCGGTTGCTGCTATTTACTGCGAGAGCACTATAGAGAGTGCATTCGGAAGCCCTTCAATACGGTTTACTTCAACACCTTATCGTGAAAATCTGACTACTCAGTACAAAAACGTAGGCGTTTTGTTCCATTTATTCGCTGTTGCTCGAAACACAAACATTCGTTGTCCTAAATTTATCACGGTCTTTTCGCCATCGGAATGTGGGCTATAAGATGTCACTTTTTTCCTTCCGACATTATAGCGTTCTCAATGTCAAGTGACATGGCTGTTCTTTTCTATGCCCTAGGAAATAAACCGAGAAGCACTGTGAGGGTGCACATATTGTTTGAACAACAAGGAGAAACTTGGTTCTCATTTAAACTTTTTTCTGGACTAAAAGTGTCGATACTCGAGGATTTCTGAGCGTTCTTTAGCTTGATGTCTCCACTGAGAACAACCGTCGATAACCATTGGCAAAAGCGGTAAATGTCCTGAATGTAGCGAAAGAGCTCTGCCACAGCTGCGTATGCTGTCGAAAAAGAACCCCTTGCGCAAATCATAGCTCATGAGGTTCGGCAAAAAAGAAAAAGTGAAGTGCGCGCCATTTTTAGGGGGCGTGACGATGCCTCCTCAAGCCATCGATGTCCGTATTTGGTGAAGTAAGGTCACCATCGAAGGTCTTGAGTTCCTTTGCGAAATTGGCAATATTTTCCATGGACTTGACTATAAGAAAAAAAATGAGACGAAAAAAAAAAAAAGGAACACATGGAGTGCAAATAGGGGGGAGGGGGGAGAGGTCTGTCATAATTGTCGCTGTAAGAGAATATTGTAAGTAGTAAACCAATTTTGTTTATACTCTCTTGTGCGTCAAGAGAATCAAAACCGAAGCACATGCACTTGCGTGGCTAGCTAAATGGCACAGAATTGACTTCGCTAGCTGATTATGTTTTCCTAAACGCAAACGCACTCAAGCCAGCGTTTCTTCGCATAGTCCTGATTTAAAATTTCTAAAGAAATAATGTACACATGGTTATTGTAAATTATTTGAGTTCTATGATAGCGTCATAGCGAAAATAAATCATTGAATGAGTGAGTTATTCAGGTGTACCTGGAAATTTTGGCCAATGTTATGCCAGCGGCTTCTGTGGCTATATACAGTTCGGCGACCGAAGAATCATGTTGTTGGATAAAGAAGTTCTTGCAAACGCATGTTGAAGAGTAGAGAAAAAAAAGAAACAACAGCGAAACAGCACGTTTCACGATTTGTACAATCAAGCATAGCATTATTCAAGGGCGCTACAACATAAAACTATTCCAATATTTTCTTTACCATCTTCTGACGTCAAATTTACGTAATAGCCGACGAAAGCATCGGGTGGTGACCCGCTACGTTGTTCGAACAGCGCCATCAAACGCTGTCCTCGTTTTCGGAGGTCACTTTTGTTTGCTTTCAAAGCGAATAGCATTGCTAACCTTGACTGGTTTTTCTTATCTAATTGGCTGACAAGAGGTGAGGGACATGCAGAGGCGGAGAGGGTTTCGGTGGGGCTGAGCTAGCGCAGTGAAAGTTGGTAACCTGGTGAGAAGAGCTGTGGCGCATGGCTATTCGCCATGCAGACGTTGATGCTCGCCCTGCTATAGAGTATACTCTCGCGAGTCTGTCATTTCATTTATTGAAATGGAAAACGTGAAGAAGTGTGTACCCGATTGGGTACCCCGTATGGAATGCTTGTTACATATGAAACAGTTGCAAAATTATGAATTTCTCACTACCTGGTTGACTGTTATACCAATGCAATAATAAAAAAAAACTGTGTAGCCTAGTGGTTACAACGATCGCTTCAGGACCGGGGATACGCGGGTTTGAATCCCGCCTCGGCAAGAAAATTTGTTTTATTTTCTTTCTTGGTAATTCCTTGATACGCACCATTAAGTACGACTGGCTTAAACAGCTTCGCTGTTAAAATTCATCAACAAGTGTTGATGGCATCAACGCCAACATCCTCAAGAATACAACGCATCCATCCAGTTGTATTCTTGCCTTCATTTACCAGCAATCTCTTATTGCCATATTAGTCCGACGAGATTGCCGAGTTGGCAAGATGATTCCCGTCTACGAAAAAAGTAGACCGGTGCTCTCCACTAAATTACAGGCCAATATCGATTACCTGTACCTGCTCTAGAATTATGTAACACATTGTTTACTCTCATGTTGCGACCTTTCTATCGTATCTTAAATATTTTCATCCAGAACAACATGGGCTTCCACCAAGACTTCTCTTGTGAATATCTAACTTGCTCACTTTCTTTATTACTTACACCATTCCCTTGATTATAATGACCCTATTGATGCTGTGATCTTTGACTTTGAACTTGCCTTTGACAAAGTGCGCCACTCCCGTCCACTACTTTAGCTTTTATGACTTAATCTTTATCCGACTGTCCTAAATTGAATTCGAGAGTTCTTAAGAAATCGACAACCATTTGCTTATGCTGTCTTTCGCTCTTCCGGTTTTTCTTACGTACGTTCTAGTGTACCTCAAGGTGCCGTCTTAGGTTCCCGCCTCTTCTTACATACATTATTTACCTTCACCTCAATCTTTCTTCTCAAACACGCCTTTTGCCGACGACTGTGTAATTTACCACCCTACTGCCGCATCAAATGATGTCTCCATTCTTTACTGTGACCTTATACTAATGAAAGAAAAAAAATTATGCAGGGGATGGCTAATGTAATTTAACGTAAGCAAAACCGTGATAGCCACTTTTAACCGTAGACTGAACAGTACACCAAATGCGTATACGTCCTTAACAATACAGCAGCTTCCATGGCTGATGTATTTAAGTTTGTAGGTCTGTGCATTTCTGCAAATCTAACTTGGTCTGTCTATATTAATAACGTTGTGAATTGCGCTAATCGTTATCTTGATATTTTACGGCGTAAGATGGAAATTCTCGCCTATACAAAGCCCTAGCGCGACTTAAGCTGGAATACACATTTGCTGTGTTTGCTGTGTCTAACTTAACACCTCCGAATCGGTCAAGAACCGAGCAACACGATTCATTGTTTGTGATTATTATTTTACCACCAGCGTTCCGGCTTTGAAATTCCAGATTGATTTAACCCTGCAAGCTGGTCGTCGTAAAATTGCCTACCTTTGCCTTTATAACAGCTTTTATTGTTCCTCACCTCATGAGAATGCGCTCATTACATCAGCTCTTCGCATCGCCAGAACCAGCCATGTTAACTCGGTCTACCCACAATGGGCCCGTACCACTACGTATCTGCGATCTTTATTTCTGCAGATTGCGCGAGACTAGAATGCTTTTTCCGTTCTTTTCGCCATTACAACGTACCTCCCTTCCTTCATATCGCTTCTTGCCAATCCACAATCATCATCACATAATTCACCATCAACAACGCCCACGCCTCATGTAATGTCCCGTATTGTGACCTTTGAGGTATAATAATAAACAGAAACGGTGAATTCAACAAAATGTACAGGAATGAGGAGTAACCGTAGCTCCATAAAATATTGAATGCGAAAGGAAATAAATTATATTATTGCGTTCTACAGCATACTGGGAACGCTTCAGCAATGGGCGTCAGCGAATTCAGCATAAAGCACCATATATACGCATTTAGACAGAAACGAACATTTCCAATAGAGCGAAAATGAAAGTGATTACGTAACATATAATTATTCAAGAGTAGAAGTGTAAATAATTAGAGTCCCTATGGTTATTGCTGTCACTGGATAACGTGACAGCTGTTCTGCAAACACTCAAACACTCCAAACCACAAATTTCTCAAGGGTATAAATCGCCCTCATAACGTCTTCCTGTAGGAGCACTTGCAGTTTATAGTCGACAGCCTCCGGCTCACGTGAAAGAGCTGTGGAGTGTAAACTAATTATGTGCCAGGCCCCGCGTGGTCTGACTCCGCGCCAGAGCTCGTTTTCTATTGATGAGTTCAGCAGCAGCGTTGACACCTCGTGGCACGTAGAGGGTGAGCTAATTAGCTTACTCTCCCTAGGTTAGAGACCACCAAAAGACAGGACTCGCCTAACCGAACGGGAAGTTCGAAATTCGGCTAAACTAAGTTGAACACAGGCGAAATGAAACAGGCCTTTTCCTTTTGCACCATTGTGTCCTCAAAGAGACGCAAAGTTCACGATGTGCATTCTTTCTTTTCGACATCTATTTGCTCAGCGGAGTTGGTACAAATGCAAATGCAATCGCAGTACGTGACGAGCTTACATTGCATCAAAACTGACGTCGAGTGAAACGAGGAATTTCGCAAACTGCTTCAAGTCAGTGTGAATTTCGGCGTATGCTTGTTAATGTTCAATAGCTGCGTCTTCAAAGTTTCGCTTGTGCTGTGAGCAGGCAAAACATGAATGTATAATAGCTCAGTTCAGGCAAAGTGTTACAACGCACTACACGTTGTGTTGAATGAGAAAAATGCGGGAAAGTGAGGGGCTTGATAAGTAGTCACAACAATATCAAGCCAACAGATTGTGAGCCCAAGGAAAGTATGTGGAAAATTTATCCTTTCTTTAACTGAAGTAAGAAATGAATTATGAATCAAGTTTAATTTGCTATAAGCGTCATATGCATCACAGAGAAAGAGGCGAATGAATGTAGAAGACTGGACAACTTGCCCTCCATGGGAGCCGAACCCACAACCTCCGCGTGACGTGTGCGATGCTCTACCATTTGTGCAATGGTAGCGCCTATCCCTCTGTCCTCCGTGTTAAATATCTTTTGTTTGCACGTGCGGTGAAACTAGCCCTAGAAGTGCTACCTAAGCAGCGAGGTTGGGTGTTAGGGCCCCGTTAGCAGTTCTTGGAAGCTTCATGAAGTAGTGAACAATAAGATGCTTAGAACAAGTCCTTTTACAGATCGTAAATTGGCGTTTTGACAGACGGCTTACTAGCGGGCGGCCCGTCTGATTACGCGGCCTACACAATTTTACCAGTATCCCAGCAGCTGAACTCCAATGAAATATTAAATTATTGCTGTTATTTAATTGGTAATGTTCTTCCAGCGTATTATTTTTACATCTTTTTCACAAACTGTAACTCCATATATAAGTTATAACTATAGGAAGGATCTCACACAAAGAAGTTAGAGCGCCAATGATATATCTTCATACTACAAAGGAGATTTATTGAGGTTCGTAGCGACAACCGGTCGTTGGATGCACCGAGCACAGTCCTCTCGCTCGAGCTTCTGCTGCGCGCTTGATGCTGCCGATGCTGCTGACTCTGCGCCGACGTTCCTCATCTTCCTTACAAGGGCCCCGCCGAAATGAAGAAGCCATCCTGGCGACTTAGTTGTCCTGGAGGGACGATAGAAAGGTGATACGGCTTGAGACGCTGAACGTGAACGACTTCGCGGTTCCGACGTCGCATGTCGGACGGCGGCGTGAGCGGCTCAACCAGGTAATTAACGGGTGATGTTCTCTCGGGAACGCGGTATGGCCCGTCGTACTTCGGAAGGAGTTTTGAAGCGAGCCCAGGCGTGCGGTGTGGCACTAACAACTAGACGAGGGCGCCCGGGAGAAAAGTAGGAGTCGAGTTCTGGGCATCGTGAACGGCTTTTGGACGGTTCTGGTCGTCTGAGGTGAATTGGCGGGCCAGCTGGCGACATTCTTCGGCGTGTCTGGCTGCTTCCGAGATGGGCAGGCATTCGGATGGGTCCGGCCGGTAGGGGAGATTGGTGTCGATTGTGTACGAAGGAGGACGGCCGTAAAGAAGGTAAAAGCGTGAGAATCCGGTAGTGGCCTGAGTCGTGGTTTTGTAGGCGTAGGTGACAAACGGAAGAACTAGGTCCCAATTGGAGTGATCAGGTCAGACGTACATGGCGAGCATGTCACCAAGAGTTAGATTGAAGCGATTGAAAGTTCGGAGTTTCCTGACGGCGGGTCGGTCAAATACTTCGGCTATCGACGTTTTGAACGCCGACCACGTTCGGATATCCCTCTCATGGTTTGTGAACGAGAGACTGGCGACGCCCGCAAGATAGAAGGATACGTAAGCCAGCTTGCCTGAGTCATTCCATTTGTTGTGAACGCTGACCCGTTCATAGGATGACAGCCACTTTTCAACTTCGTTGTCGTCGGTTCCGCTGAAGATGGGAGGTTCCCGCTGGCGAATGCTGCCAACGCAAGGGACGGGTGGCGATGGAAGAGTCTGCTGGTCGGCGTCCGGGTAGCGTCCGTGAACGACGTTCCAGGATGGAAGAGTGGAACGTTCCCCCGCTCCTCCACCACTTATAAAGGAGATTTATTGAGGTTCGTAGCGACAGGCGGTCGTAGGATGCACAGAGCACAGTCCTCGCGCTTGAGCTTCTGCTGCGCGCTTGACCCTGCTGACTCTGCGCCGACGTGCGTCATCTTCCTTACAATACGATAATCTTGCAGCTGAATGAACAAAATAATCTGGGACAGGACTCCGCAAAAGATGCCATTCAAAGGCGCGAGCTAAACGCAGGGTAGCAGCGCTCAGATTCGCGGCGCAACAACCATGTCTACTTGTCCTAAAACTTCACGACGGAAATTTATCTTAGTTTTATTTTAACCTCCTTATTCACAGCACTTCTGCGTATGTTCTCTTCGAAGTGTTATCGTGATATTTTCTTTTACTTAAATCAAATGATTAATCTAACTAATCAATATTATGTTACTAGGAAGAAAAGTCATGCAAGCACACTTGCGAGTCGCGTCAGAAGCGTGACTGTTCGCTGATTATTCCAAATTTTTCTAGGAACCCGGTGCAACGTTTTATGAATAATTTATAAGTGAGGAGGCCACAACGGCTGGTTGTAAGTGATACAGGAGACGACACTGTCGAGAACCCGCCGTGGTTGCTTAGTGGCTATGGTGTTAGGCTGCTAAGCACGAGGTTGCGGTATCGAATCCCGGCCACGGCGGCCGCATTTCGATGGGGGCGAAATGCGAAGAGCACCCGTGTACTTAGCTTTGGGGGCTTGTTAAAGAACCACAGGTGGTGTAAATTATTCCTGAGTCCCCCACTACGGCCTGCCTCATTATCAGATCGTGGTTGTGGCACGTAAAACCCCATATTTTTCTAACGCTGTTAAGAAAGTTGAGGGCATTTCGTTGGCTATTCTCCTCTGTGTGGTTCGACTGTGGTCGATACCAACTATATAACAAATAAACGATGCAGCATGCCGGCGCTGCCGGAGAAACACGAACACAAATGAAATGGATGAATGAATGAATGAATGAAACACACGATACGCGCTGTGCAGCTCAGAAATGGAGTTGTAAATGGGGTGGTGACGACTTATTAGCGTGAAGGTGCGTTAATTGCACACGATGTGCGCGTCCTTTACCAGTAGCGCTGCAACTTCGGAGCGTTTATTAGGTGTATCCAGCGCACAACAAATCATTCATGACAAGTAGAGGAAGTATAAGCAAACACGCGCACGAAGGTTACCTTAAAGCAATGGCTTGTAACGGGAATTGGGAGTTATATTCTTTCTTAAGAAGAAAGTATGTATAGAAAAAACAGAAGCATGGAAACGAAGAGAGGTGTTGTACTCAGCTTCTCGCAAACAGTCAATATATGCAGTCATCACTGCAATGTGTTTGGATCATCGCTCATGTACTCGTGGCTTGTACAGTGGTGTCCCCCGAGATAAATGGGCTGGTCGAAAACTCAGAACCATTTGACTGAGCAGTTTGACTGACAGCAGCAGTTCAACGAGAAAAAGTGAGCAACCATGATAATAGCTGGCTGTGTATCACAGCTAGCATAGGAAAAAGGTATAAGCAGAAGGCCGAGTGGAGGCGCATGTACCAAAAGAAGCATCATGATTATTGGAAGCATTTCATGGTGCAAGATATGACCTGGCTGCGAAGCATATGCGATTTCAGGGCTGACTATCGCCGGAAGTTAAGGGATAGCTTTCTAAGCACGCGTACAGCTCAACTTTTGTGTTGATGGTGAATGTCTTTACTAGGACTAAGAGCTACAAGGAACGCGGTCTGTGCTCCTGCAGCTTATAAACGTAAACAAGCATCAGGTCACAGCTCATTCGACGGGTATACGCTGGAAATAGCAGCACCGGGGACTAAAGGTGCGCAATGACAGATCATTGACTCCAGGCTGGAACTTTTATTTGGGTGTTTAACTGCGGGACACGCTCGCTACGACGTACGCCGTTTTTTGGCGCCCGTGAAGGGAACTGTCGACAAAGCAAGAAAGAAGTCGTGACAGGAGGTAGGTTCTAATTGCCTGAAGCTTCCTAATTGACTGATTGTGAGATCAACGGCCTAGAACCCAGGGGTCATTATCATTATCCCCTGTCTTCCACCCCTGCTGCTATTCACTTTGCTGTTGCGTACAAAGTTTTGCCTCAGTGAATCTCGTCCCCACATTCATCACCGCAAATATCGCTTCTTTATTTCTTGTACGGTGACCTTTCTTGTGCCCAGATTGCCTTAACGTGCCTCGAACTGTTTTTATAACGGTGATCCTTCTAAGTTCGTTGGCCTGTTGCAATCAGTTTTGAAAACAGATCACATGGAGCAAGAAATTCGTTATAAAGAAAATTGTACAGTTTCACTTCATTTGAATAATTTGGCAAGTAATAAGCATCGAAACTCACTGTGCCTAATGCAGTTGAGGTTGGTGAACCACATTTTTCAAGCAACATCACATCTCTGCAATATATTATGAATTGTACGACTCATAATAAGGTGAAAGCCTTTAATGGCTCATACTCGCGGCGTCCGACCGTCCGTCCGTCTGTGCCCTGGAACAGTGCCAGCTGTAGCCTCTCCCCCTCACACTCTCTCAGCAATCACGTGATGGCACAGCGGCGCACGCGGCAACGCTCCTTCGTCAGATGTCTCGTTGCAGCAGTCGAGGTAGTCGGATGGAACCATCACTATGCGATGCAATGCTCTCATCGACGAGTCGCAGTTCCCAGTCGGCTGTGTAAATGTGCGGTCATTGCCGCTTCATGTTGCTGACGTCTCACATGATCATGTGCTAGTTAAATGCAAGCTCATATGCTTAACCGAGACTTGGACGAGTCTGCAAACGGCTCCACCAGAGGTGAGGGGGTACCAATTCGTAACTGGCGCTAGTCGGCCGGGAAACCAAGCTGCTGGAGTTGCAATTTACGCTCAGCCAGGCGTTGAGCTTACCCCAGTCGACGTGGACAACGTCCACTATGACCATGGAGAAGCGTGTGCAGTCAGGTTGTCGACTGGGCTCTTTGTAGTCTTTGTGTACTTGGCCCCAAACCTCGGACAAGAAGCAGCCATTGCCTTTGTGAATCGCATCCTACCAACAAGCGTCAGGCATTGGCCGATGGTCGTTGTCGGGGATTTCAACCAAGGCGCTAGGAACAGACATGCATTTGTCAGTGGTCTACAAAGTTCACTAGCGTTACAGTTGGTCCCAGCGACGACAACAGCCACCACGCAGCGTGGCAGCTTTCTTGATCTCGTCTTCCAGACATATCCAATCACCAAAGATCTCGAAAAGTACATATCAGTACTTTTCAGTGATCACAAGGCAGCTATCGTAGACGTCGACCCAGCCACGCATAAGGAATTCATGGACAATTAAAGCAAAGACAAAGAATTCATGAATAAACAGTCCATCGTTTACTTGACACCGCACATTGTCAATTTTTGTCAGAAAAAAAAAATGGAAGGACCCTTTGTAAATTCCAAAGTGTGTTCGGCGAAAGCCTGTGCCTATTCCACTGGGAGTGTCATGCACAAAAAAAAAAAAAAAAAAAAAAAAAAAAAACATGGCATAGTCAGTCGAATGGCCGCAGGCTTTCGCCGAACACACTTTAGAATTTACAAAGTGTCCTTAAATATTTACTTGAAGGCTACGTTGAGAAACCTACAAAAGTCTCAATTGCTTTCCAGTTAGCGAAATCGAGAAGCTAAAACGCCTATTATAACAGTGCGTGTAGTTAGGCTCTCTTAAATATTTGTTTTGTTCTTTACGTCGTACTGTTTATTTTCATTTCGTGGGAGGGTTGGCAATAGCAAATAAAATTGATACACAACCCTGTAAATGGTGGAACTTTCCAGATCAGATATGCACTTTACCTTTGCTACTCTATTGCCACAATTGCGGGGCTTCCTTTTCTTGTTCGGAAGGTATATCGACTCCCCATAAAACACCGAGTTATTTATCTCTTGAATGAATGAAACTAGAAGAAATAAGAATGCCAAGACAACGAAGAGTGAGCGACTGGGAAAGGGGCCGACTACGACTGATAAATGTCACATGGTAAAGGAGAGCAAATGCATTGAAAAACGTCGCTTCTCTTCTTCCCCAGTGATTTCCTGTAGCCTCGGCAAATAAGGGGCATCCATCAAGAAGTAGGCTTACAAGTACAGTAAAAAAAAAAAGTATGAACCCATGAAGGCGACAATTTGTGTCACGGAAATGATCAATCTCTTTTTTGCAAGCGAGCCCTAAAGAAGATAAAACTTCAATGCCTGCTCACAATTGCCTTTCAACGACAGCAACAATGATATCGCAAAAGAAGTTAAAAAAAAGGAATGCGGGCGGTGGGGGAGGGGCCCAGACGTTGTATGAATGCGGAAGAGTTACAATAAAGGGAGCGCTTTATGTTTTGTACAGAAAAAAATACAGGAAAAAAATCATATCTAATAGAAACTAGCATCTTGGCGGAAACGGAAGCTATCTTCTGTCATCCGCTTCCGTTCGTTGCGTCAAACGCACGTTTATTCGCTTTTTTTTATTCATTTCTTTTTTGCGCTTTCATTATAGCCCGCATTCTCGCGTAATTATTCTTTTGCTTTATAGGCTCAGCATCTTCCTGGGAAGCATCTGTCACGGCTTTTGGTGAGTGGCCAGAGTCTCCGTTAACTTCCGCCTCTTAACGCAGCTTGGTCGCTGCTACTTGGCTGTTGTTGCCCAAGCAGGAGCGCGCGAGTGCACTGACTCGGACGCAGTCTTGGGCGAGTTGAAGTCGCTTAACGCGAGTTGGGTTAGGTTAGGTTATAGATTAGGTTCGGAGGTACCACCCCACTCTCGCCGCGAGCGTGTGCTACCTCTTTTCACCAGCACAGTTTCTGCGCGTGACATCAACGCTGCTGCGGGCGAACATATGAGCGCTCATCGGTGCCACACCATCTGCAATGTCAGCGGTTTAGTTGGACGAGCTGGACTTGGTTTGAACCAGTGTTAATACCTTAGCTAGAAATTCGGCAAATCTAGCTTGTTTTCAATGACGTTAACGACAACCTTGTCATTTTGGAGTTTGGGCGACGTTTTAGTGACATTTCAGTATGGTAAATAGCAAAGTGTCTTAATTAGAGAGCCTTGATGAACTTCCTGCATGACGCAGAATTGCAGCCATATATATTGTAAGATACGAGAACAGACACAACACGCTTTCCATAGGCAAGCTGTTCTATTCTGCTTCGTCCTTCACCTCTTCCATCCCACCTCCGAGCCACGGACCCACTCTTCATTACCCTCGGCCACGCTGCGACTGGCTTGCTCCTCTAAGAAAAGCACATGATGTCACGTTGCCTGTCGACGGATGCATTTCTTAATGCGTGCCACATGCACAGAAAAGTTATTTCGCTTTTTTTGTTGATGCGCGAGTCAAAAGCCATGAACCGTACTCGCCAAGTGTTGGCGAGTACGGTCCATGGACGTGTTCCCATAGACCTCTCACAAAGAAGGAAGAAGTAATCTAGCAAAAACTGCAGACGGGTACCTTCCCAAACCCGTATATCCTACAGAAATGGCATCCTGAGGTGCACTCTTCCAAATGCAAAAACTGGGAAGGCATAGCAACCCTAAATCTCATGCTCTGGGCTTGCCCAGCCCTAAACGGTCTACATGGAAACAAAGAGTCATGGGAATCCTCCCTCCATAGCCCGGAAGAACAAGCACAAAAACAAGTCATCTGTCAAGCCCAGGCCGCCGCCGGGAGCCAACTGATTCCGGCCGAAGTCTAGGGGGGAAGTAGACGGTGAAAGGGGGAGCTGCGTCTCACCCTGATCACCCATACTCTCTGACGGGTGCAAATAAAGTGTTTTCTCTCTCTCTCGCCAAGTGTTCTCGCCCAGGCGCTCAGTAATTTTGGAAGGTCCTTCGTACTTTGTGCGCAGTTTGTTTGAAGACGCTGCACCTCGTTGTACCCACACCTCGTCGCCTATGTTGTATTGTGCTGCCGGACGGTGGCGTCGGTCGTAATACCGTTTTTGTGCGTGTTGCGCATGTGCAAGCCTCCTGCGCGCCTCGGTTCGGATATTGTGACAAAGTGTCTGTCGTGCCACGGAACGTCCAACTTTTATGGGCGTGTCTAAGCCGAATGTAGCGCTCAGTTTTGGTAGTTGGCCGTACACGATCTCGTATGGGGAAGTTCCTGTAGAGCTCTGTAAAGCCGTGTTTATTGCGTATGCAGCAGCTTGGAGATGGTCTTCTCAATCCGCTTCACCTCATTTGTGATTCTTGCAATACGGTGTGAGCCGAGCTTGTAAAGTCTGGTTTGACCTTTCCGTCAGACCATTCGCTTGGGGATGGTAGGCCGACGCGAAGTGATGCTGAACTCCAGCTTGTTGTAGGTATAGTGCGGAGCTCGCGACTGCGGAAGGTGGTCGACCGGTCGGAGATCAACTTTTTTTTTGGAAGACCTTGTCTCCATTCGAAGCGGTCCGGCAGGAATCGAATTAATTCTTCATTACACTGTTCATTACCGTATTTATATTTTTTTTCTAGTTTTCCTTACCGTGCCAAAAGGCTGACCTGCTCGTGACAAAATGAAAAAAAAAAATTGCCCTGGGGATATTTTTCATAGAACTTCACGCTTATTGACTTCCCCCATTTTATCCCAATAGAGTTTGCGCCTCGATTTCCCGCTATTTCTGAAGGCATATCGAACAGTCAGCCATCTCGGTGCATCAAAGCTTCTATGTGAAGCACGTTCTTAAGGTATGATATGGTTTGAGCCCATTCGGGGGTTCTTTTCTCCTCTTTAGCACGACGCGCGTAGACTCGCCACCGGCGGAAATAATTTAAAGACATAGTTTGGAAATTATGAGACATACGTCTGGGAGAAATTAAAACAGTAAAAAAGAAAAATAAGGGTAGTCATCATCATCATCATCATCATCATTCAGTGACTTTCCGCTAAAAATGCAATGTTTTGCGCTACCTGGCGACTTCATCCGCAAATTTTGCCAACACTGGTATGAACCCTCAAGCTAACATGACTGCCATCACATGCGAACGCCAGTGAGCCAACGCTTCCCATCGGCCTGGTTTTCCCACTGTCGCGTCGTGTGTGACATTAATGCCACCGTATGCGGACACTTTCGAGCGCAATTTACTTAGCGATTACGGAATCGGCGAATGGGTTTGCTGCCCCATAATTGATAGGCACACAGAAAACTCTTTTGCAGTGCTAAATAAGTATTGCATATATGCCAATAAAAAGACGCAAGGCGTAACCAGGAAGTGCCTGCTGAGGCCAACACTGTAAAACGACTCCCAAACAGCATTAAGATGAGTTAATTATCACCTGAGAAACAGCTGCGGCATTGACGCGAAGAAGACGCCTAAAGAAAAATAATGGCTGATCCTTCTTTCATAGGAATTGGTAAAACACAAAAGGACACGTCGGGATGCGTCGCAACCTCTTCGTGAGTGCCGACGTGGCGTCCCGAGGAGAATCGAACGTGCCGGTCTGCCGCAGAAGGGGGATCCTCTCTGGGGTGCCCGGTCCTGCCGTGAGAGGCTGCAGCCAGTCCAGGAGCCTCGCTCGCACTTGCCGAGGTCGACGGCCACACCTTGGACGGCCAACGTCACGGACTCGGCCAGACCCCCAAGTCTCCCGTCGCCAGAGCGGAGCTGGCGATGCGACCTTCCTGGCCCGGAGCCACGTCGATAATCATCGAACCATGCTGTTTCTTCCACGCGCCTCGCGCGCTCGTGCCGTTCGGAACGCTCCGCAAACTTCGTCCTCTTTTTCGTATACCGCTGGCGACCTCTTACATGTGACAAAGACAATAGACTAAACGCGAAATACTTTGTCTGTCTGTCTGTCTGTCTGTCTGTCTGTCTGTCTGTTACTCGATTCAACCACCCGGCCAAAGCCAACCAAGCTACTAGCACTGGTGGCACGGGGCCACACACATTATACAGCGCAAAGGAAACCGCGGGCCTATTTGAGGCAAAATATGTGTACATAACAGTGATTCCCAGCATTCATTTAATTAGAATACACATTGCACTGGCTTTACGTTAGTAAATAAAAAATCAACGCCTTAGAAATGGTGTCGAAGAGACGCTACGCGTTAAAAACAAGCCGACTGAAGCCGCGGCCGTGTAGCCGGCTTTAAGCCAACAGTAATAAAAGGTCCAAACATATGGCGTGAGAGCAGGGCGAACGCAGGAAATTTAATTGAATCCAGCAAAACCTCCATTGCATCCATAATGGGAGGAGTGAGAGGGGAATGGAAGAGCGTGAGGGGTGGCAGGTGGGAGAAGAGAGGGTGTTACGTATCAGGGGCGGCAGTTTTGACGCCATTTGACGTCATTTTGAGCATCTTTTGACGTCATTTGCAGCACAGCAAGCAGATATGCGGCCACTTTTTTATTACACAGTAATTCGTTGAAAAGGACTAGTTTACGAAGTCGCGAAGCCGTTTACACTTGGTTCTTTATTGTATGGCTACACGGCGTTAGAGCCTCCGCTGCGCTGTAACTGCCAAAGCGCTCCCTGTCGGCGCCTGTTAGTGTCGCGATGCAGTACTTCGCTTCACCGCTCCTACAGGAGCCGACTTCACATCCGTTACATCCGTTGCAGGAAGTCATTCGTGAAACCCGGCATAGGCATAAAACACATTCGTGTTAAAAAAAATCAGGCAAGCTTGCACTCGGTCGCTCAAAGCTTAGGCACAGCGAAGCTTACTGGCTGCTACTGCTAGGTATGAACTTGGTTGCTGCTAGGTCTTAACTTGGTTTAACTTAACTACGCATGTAGGAAGGTATTTTCGAGCAATCATTGTCGGCGGTACCTTCCCTCTTGCGACATTTCGCGTGACTAGCACTGGATGCGTGGGCGCCTACGAGCGACAGCGCTCCTGGCATGCCACAAACGCAGGCAGCCAAGAACGCTGCTGCTTGCCGACGCCGAACGCGTTGGCGGCTAGCTGCTCGATATCAATCAGCCAGCTTCGCTGTCTCTTGAGTTTTGCGTGGCCTAGTGCAAGCTTTAGCCTTTTTTTTTTTTTTTTTTTTTTTTTGCTCCTGGCTCAGCGCGCCGCGGAGAAAAGAGAGGCAAGGGTCGGGAAGGCAGGGAGCCGGCGAGGTGGAGACTTCCTCCTCCTCCGGGTTACCATGGATACCACGGCTACGAACCACAAATTACGGCTGGCTTAAACAGCTTCGCTGTTAAAAACGAAAAAAAAAAAACGCGATTACTGACTAAAAATAGGGCTCGTGCCGAGCAGACAGCATCTAGCGTCCGAGCTATCTCATTAATTAGGCACAATACTCTGTACTCGCAGACAACTTTCTGTGGCCAAGAAAGGAAAGTTACCGGCACGTGGCTGCTGCACATGTGTTACGGCGCCAAGTAGTCCGGCAGCGTTTGACATTGCTTTTGGTTGCTCGGAACAGTCGACGCTGAAACGACTGCAGCTTCCACGTGCGACGGTTTCGCGTTTGCTCAGACGCGGAAGGGAAAAACCGCAATATAAGCAAGCTTTTACACTCAGTGATGTGTTCTGTCTGACTTAATTGTTGCTAATAAGGTGTTTAGGTTTTTTCTTCCACAGCCTACACTAACCTGGATTTAAACTAGGGACTCTTTTCAGAAGCGCTCTCACCTGTGCGCACTTTGCCTCCGTAGCTTTCCCTTCATTGCCACATAAATTTGTCCGCGAGTGTAGTCCTCGCTGAAATTGCAGTCGGGTGAGTACCTGATAAAAGCAGGCTCAAGTGTATAGTCAAATCGTAGAGCCTAACGTCTGAAAGTTATGAAATTACGGGTTATATGAGAGACGTTTCGGGGGTCTCCGAATTAATTTCGATCACCTGGAGTTCCTTAACGTGAACCTAAGCCGAGCGTTTTTGCATTTCAACCCCATCAAATATGCGGCCGCCACCACCGCCGGGAATCGAACCCGCGACCTCGGGCTCAGCAGCACAACTCCATATCCACTGAACCGCCTCAGTGGGTTAAAGAGGACTCACATATGCAGTGTGAACAGAAGGGGGTGATGTGGAGGGGAAACTCCAGATTGAGTAGCAGCGCATAAACGATGGCCCTCTTCCGAGGCGAGGAAGTGCTCGTTTAGGAGCCAGAGTGCGTGCCACACTCTCCTGCGTATCGCACACGCCCACGTTGAAGCCTTGCTGAGGTCAGGAAAAAGGAAGCGAGTGAAGAGAAAGCAATAACCAGGAAAATTCAAGAGGTCATAGCAGGAAGGAAGGTGAGCGAAAGCTGAAAGGAGCGCGTTAGCCGAAGCGCCAAAGCTTTTGGCGGTGGTGGCGGCGGCGATTGGGGTGTAGTGATTACGATGGCCATTAGGGCCGGGAACCACGACCGACGTCCAATCAATGACACGCGAATACGAGCAGTCAGTCTTGAGCAGCTGACACGAAGAGCCCGGCGATCTACACGGTCGCCATGCGCTCGTACTTGCGTGCAGCCGTTCATCTGATTTCCGCAGATGCAGCGCCGGGTGGCAGCCGCAACGGCCGCAATGGCTGAACGCGGGAGCAGTGTAACCACGAAAAGGCCAGACGTCCAGATGTTACCCAGGTGAGTGGAAAAGGAACCTTTGGAGCCAAAAACAAAATCTAGATGTCCTTAGCATATTTAGTAGCGGCATGACAAGGACCAGCATAAGGCACTGATTTCTTTGGCTCTAACAATGCGAGAGCATTAATTGGTTCATTGCGCTACCCCGCCCTCATCAGAAAGCCATGGCAGAAAAGCCGTGCCAGAAAAAACGGCATACAAATTACGTCATCTTCACCTAAAGAAAAAAAAGAGAAAAAAAAAAGGTGGCCACGGTGAGGATTCGGTGCCTCTGCCTCGCAGCGACTGCCATCGCTACCGCCCCGTATATAATATAGCAGAGGGTGCTGCGCTAACCACTCCACCACCGTTGCTTTGCGCCACAGGTGACAGGTGACGCCATCACAGGTGACAGTGATGGATATTTTCGAGGCTGAACGCGTGGTTGTGCTGATAGGAGTCATGATGGATGGCGCATGATATAGGAGTGGCACCACTGACGGCGCTATGGAATCATCATCGTCCGAAGTTGAATCACTCGCGTCTACATTCTCAGGCGAGATAGCAAAGCGTGGCCGAAGGCGCCATTCACTGCCAACAAAGTACAGGACCATGGCAACGCAGCGAAACACGGGAAGCGAGCTGCTGCAGTGAGGCAACGCGCACCTCCCAAATTCCCGACGAGCGACTACGACATCCCCCTAGAGTATGAGGTGGAGTTCGCCTACGAACCCGAGAGTTCGTCAACACCATGGTGCCACTCGGAAAATTACTGTTATCGCTTGGCTAAGTGATGTGACCGTGCTGAAAAGTGGGTGTCGTCGAGAAAGGACACTCAAACTAACGCAATGTGCGTGAAACACTACTTTAATGAGAACTCCGCAAATAAAACTCAGCTGACAGATCGCAGTATGGCCGGTTTGTCGTCTTGCGTTGTAGCGACCTCATAAGCAGCAACATGACACTCGGAAGCATAACGCTGCAGCACTAAACTCAGCAACAATCCGACGCAGCACTAAAGTTAGCGACATAACTCAGCGGCATGCTCAGCGACAAACCTATGCTCTGGCATGTACACATCATAAGAATTACTTAGGTGGCCCCATAGTTTTTCTGTCTCCTTCTTACCATCCACCGCTCACGACTGGCTGATTGTAGTGATAACGGGAGTGGAGCGCCGCTTGGACCATGGAAGAAGCCTGGAAAGAAAAATAAATGGCATAGAATCATGACATTATTCAAATCCTGCAAGCGCACGCAAAACTTCGTGGCTGAACGATATAAATGTTGAGCCCCGGGTATCAGAGAGAGAGCGAAGCAAGCAGAATTAGACTTGCCGTGAGAGGTCCTCTGGTTAGCGCAGCAAATAATAAAGACGTTTAATTGTTCCGTGGAATGCCTTTGATGACACTGGAGGCATGATTACGGTAGTGCAGGACCGTCATCTGGATTAACTGGATTTGCCGAAGACCGCGAAAACGTTGCATGTTGGAAGAGCAGAGAAATGGGCTTAACATTCTTCTGAGGGGATCTTCTGGCTATTTCATCCATCTATTTAAAAATTTTCCCTTGTTGCACTTGCGATAACGTGCGGTATTCTTACAAGTAGCCATATTAGAAAAAAAATTCATCTTTGCAGGACCTTTCCATTTTTATTACGTCGTACTTCTAGGAAACAATGCGGTTTCTTTATTCAATTAAGAAAATTTCCCAACTACAGGTAGCGGCACATATGCTATAATATTTTTACCAGCTTTCGTATAGATTATGAGAATCGAAGAACATTCCCTTTTAAGGTAAACATGCGCACCCGCTTTGGGGAACTGAAATATGCATACTGAATATTTGCTAACGGAGATGAGGCCCAATTCAGTTTCAGGTAGCTCGGCGAAACCATGCCAACATGAAAAAATTCACCCGTCCTCTCTTCGTCGTGGTACGATTGACTGCGCACTAATTTTCTCTCCAGTGATCGCTAAAGGAAGAGGGGGCATCAGCAGCTCTGCCCCTACCAAATTTCTACGCTAGTGAGCCACAATAAGAACAAAAAAAAAAAGATATCTCAACAGTGACAAACGTCAGCAGCGAGCACCCCCAAAGAAAAAGAGAAAACCTCTTCTGTAATTACAGTGATGCAGTCATAGATGTTTCCTCATATGGGACAGTGAAGCCCCGTACAAATATCAGCAGGTGCAGCTGGTTCTAATTATACCGAGATCCGGTGGATTGTCAAGGGCAAGGTAAGATTGCTTCCACGCAATGCGCCGGCACAATCTCAGGACGGTAACGCACACTTCATCTACGCGATGTCTCTCGGGAGCACTGACGGAGAGCGAGGAGGTTTCCTTTCATGAGCACCGTGCTTTTCTGCCCAAGATATCTCACAGTAATGGAGGCAACGCAAATCTCACCACGCGAACAGATAGGCAACAGACGCTCTCGGGGCACTGAAAGGCAAGACCGATGAAAGATTCCTATCGTGTTTTCGTATACAGGGAAATAATTTCAGGCTGACGCTCGTAATAACCGGACATGTACACGTAAGGAGAAACTAAAGTTGACAAAATAACGATGCGGTACTTCATACTGGCAGAAACAGATCGTGGGTAATAAAAAACCAAGTGAGTGCTCACTAACCTCGTGCTCTCTCGATATGTATTTGTTAGCTGTATTTAAGGAGATTTACTGTAGGTGGCACTGGCTACTCATTTTCTCGGAGATAATAATTGTCCTTAGATCGATGAAAATAATGGAAGCAAAGGTCAGAAAACATAGACATAAATTCTAAAGTGCACGCGCGAAAGCATGTTTCGCCAGTTGCGAAGAACCTTCAATAGTTGTTGAATTGAGAGCGACGTGCGACGAATCCTTGCGCCTTTTATAATTATGTTTTTATCCGATCAATAAGGGCACCGACTGCTATCTGTCTGAAGTGATTCAGACCGGCAAGCCAGAACAGTTGAAATACACCGGCGAGCTCAGTTCTACCTGCAGCGTCACTCCAAGAGCAATAATGAGCCCTCCGGTGATCCAGTCACATGACCGAGGATCGTGGACACCGCCTGACAGGACTGCAATCGAACTTATACACCTTTAACGTGCTATGTCACGTGTATATGGCCACATCAGTGTGTTCACATGATTGTTCCGAAAATTTCTCGCTCATAGGACTCACGATCGATACCTTCGGCTTACGCTGGCGAACTCGTTGATGCATCGTATACAAACAAGCTGTGTTGCATTTGCCAGACACCTGCTGGTCAAACGTGTGCGGCACTTCTAAGTGCAAGCAGTAATATGCTTTAGCTGCAGTTTTGGCAACTGCGAATTTTTTGTGCAGTGAAGCCCTAAGAACCTAATGTAAGCGGGAGTACTCGGGACAACAAAAATAAGTTCGAAGCATTTACCCTTCCAACAGGGCGAGCCGAGGAGAAAGAACGGAAGAGAGAGAGATAAATGAGATGCGAAAGGCAGGGAGGTTAACCGGGAAGTTAGGTTGGTTACCCTGCAATGGGGAAGTGGTAAGGGGAGACAGAAAGATAAAGAAAATGCGCACACATAGAAAGCGAGGGAGATTAAAAAGCTAATCGAAGAACTAAGCAAGAAAGAAACGGAAGCCAGACATCAGAAGCCAGAAGAATCAATTGTTAAGGCTATCTATTATGTTGTCAGGAATGACTATGTAAATGATAATTTTGTTCGAATATTTTAGTTATTTATGTTTTTGCAATACCTCACAGGATGAACGAGGGAGCTCCGTATATGGGAGAGCACAGTAATATAAACAACAGTGCGCAAACAAACATAAATATAACACGGGAAGATAAAAGTTATATGTTCAAAAAGAACGTGTGCAGACATGTGATGCTCACAGCAAAAAGCTCGAGTGAATATACGCTGTAGCATTTCACGAAAGCCTATACGGAACTAAATATGCAAATAATATTCTCTGCAGGCATATTTAAAAGACAAATGTTATAGACCAGTACCGATGAATGATATGAGATTGTTCAACCAAACATCCAAATCTTAAGGAAATGGGAAGCCAGATGGATGTGCGACACCGGGTATAATGCGAAGGACGAGGTTACCATGTCACTTACTATAAAAAAAAAGAGAGGCGAATGGCGCACTTATAAAAACACAAGTGAGATAACCCGTTTAAGTGGGGTGATGTTATAGTGACGATATTTAATATATGTGCACTATGCATCTGGTGGCTTGCTGTCGACCTGATTATTTTGTGGAAATTAAGCTGTTGTGATGCTCGACCAATGTCATAACCGCAAAACTAACGCGGCGGCCACAGAAGGATTGATTTGACGTGCGACCACTTCCTTAGTCTCGCCGAGATCGATGCTTGGATACTTTAATACGGCTTTGCGTCTGCACAGTGTGCATCAGTTGTGCACTTGTCAAATTTGTATGGCGTTTTAAAGCAGTAGCTCTACTATTCCAGATACAAACCGAGAAAACGCCTGGTTCCATAAATGTGACCTTCAAGCTCCTTCAAGGTCAAACTGGGACTTAGCTTGCCACTATCGGCGGCTGCTGAGTACGCCGCGTGGGCGCCCATATCTTGATAGTGATCTGCCATGTGGGCAAAGTGCGCTGAGTGCTGGTAGCTTCATATGCGGCGTGCTTTCGACGCTTAGTTCGCGTTGAAGCGAAACGGAACTTGGAGGTCAATTCACTCGCTGGTGCTGTCACGACTAGCAACGTCTGTGTGTTGCCTTGTGGCGTAATTGTCGATGCGGTAGTTGCTGACAGCGCCGAGCAGCGTCTGTGTCCTTTCCCAAAGCAAGCAAAACAATGCTATTGCACGACAAACTTGGTTTAACCATGTTCAACCACGACAAATTTTCATTTTTCAGAAACAGCAGAAACGTACTGTACCATGCATTGAAGTTTAACTTATGCTGTTGGTCCGCAACTGCGGTTATGCCTAGTAGTAGCGTTTCCTGGCCTTCTTACGTCGCCTTTTCCTTATCCCGCCTTACCCCCATATAAGGGAGCTGCGAACGAAGAATGACGAGGCTGTCATTCACTCATTTCGTGACTGCGCCGGTTCTACCCATTCTGCGCCTCCCCTCCCTACCTCAATCCTCTCTACCATTCTATCCCCCTCCCCTCGTCGGGACTGTTGCACGCCAGTAGAAAGGTAAGCGATGCAGTTTCTGCAATGCTCTTGCGGGTGGTCACGGATAATTACAGCTATCAAGAGGGTATTCTGGCGACGCCCAGTGAACTTCAGGTGTCATAGTGCACATGTGACGCGAAGGAAAGGTCCAAACGAGTTCCACGCGCCGGCTTTCCTCTCTGGCACGCGCCTGTCATGTCTATGTGTGCTCTGAACCACCGTCAGACAGCGAAAGCAGCAGAAGCAGTGGCAGCAGCAGCTCGGGAAAAGTCTAAGGAGGACGGCAAAAAAAGCTTTGCTTTAAAACCGTTTCGGTTGCTCTGCCTGGCACACAGCTTCAAGCATAAGAGATTGGTCAAAGGCAAACAAGTAGCTTGTGACGCATTGTTTTTCTCTTCGTTGCATTTTTTTCGTTTCGTTTTCTTTTCTTTTTTTCCCCATTTCGTGAGGGCGAAAGGTCCTTCAGTGTAGTGCGGATTCAGCAGCAACCAGTGTTAGCCGGTTGCCAGGGGACTTAGGGGGCTTTCTGCTTCAGTTCTTTTTTTTTTTTCAGTATTCTTTTAGTTTACGAAAAAAATGAGGGCATTCTGGTATACTCTAAGATTGCCTCAGCCAGGAAAGAGGATCTCTGTTTTAACTTTCTCAACAATTTCGTCGGCCGCGAACCACTTTCTCGTCGTTCACGGGCATATAGGGAGGATGCGATGCTGTTTGAGGCGAACAGCAGGAAAATATGGTTAATAGGAACGCTAGGAATACAGACACAGCGATTAAAGAACTATACGGCCCACCAAACAGACATCGTATTAGGCGTTTTCTCGTGCTGCTCGCCTCAAGAATGGTATACTAACTCGCCCAGTAAACCATCCTTCTGAAATATATGTTTCCATTTTTCTAGGTTGTCGTCGTTGATCTTTTTCTTGTGATGAACGACTTCAAACCTACACTATATCCATCTTTCCATACGAAAGATGAATGAATTCATAATGCTTATATGCCTGTACTTAAAAAGGCACAATGCAAATTATGATACACTTAAAAACCTACAGCGCTTGTGGAATGTAGATTGTCCGTTGCCTCGCATAAAAAAATAACAATAGGGAAACACGAAAACACCTTTTCGCCAGGGTGTATTCCAGGTGGCCAAGAAGACCGAACAAAAAGATGTCGGTCATGGCAATCCTGAAAGTGAGACATGAGTGAAGCTCCCCACGACGACAGCAAGCACCCAAAATGATCGATGGGGTATCCCGTCCTTGGGGATGAGCCCTAATGGAACGACGCAACGCGTATTGCGCACGACGGCACCCAAATGCACGGCCGCGAAATAAAGGCAACATTTCGGAAACTGCCTAATCTCGTTCTCACACAAAAAAAAAGCGAATGCAATGTAGGCGCTTGTATCACGCACATTCTTCCCACATGTCAACGCGCAGGTAGAACAGCGAAACGCTAGAAGATCCAACCATAAAGAACGGCTCATCTGTGTCTGAAGAAATAGATGTGTCTGGTTTTCACTGCTGCAGAGGAAATAAGGAATTTGCCACCGTGTGTTTAGCACTCTAGTTGCAGTACTACTTCTGAGGAAACGCTTGGTTGCTGATGAAGCACTTGATTTGTTTGTGCCAGTGGGCATGCTGCCCCCCAATGTGACAAATCAGCGCACAAATCCTCGCCTCCCCCTCCCCATTCCCCCCTAGATGCAAGAACAGTGCGACTATCCTTTACCATTGCAGTCAATGCGTGCGCCCCCGTTTGCACGAATATTGAATGGCAAAATAGCCATCAATGTTTCTCTCTGGTTCAACACACAGTGCTGTGTCACATGGTTGATCTGTCATACTTTTGCGATTGCGACAGCCGCTCAAAGCATAAGCAAAACGGGCACAAGCTTCAGCTCTGACCGTTGAATTTAGCAGACGCTGAAGCAGATGTTGCCGTTTTTGATGAAGTTCTTCTGGGAAAAGGGGAGAACTTCTATTCTTGTAATGCAAATTATTTTTTACCTTTCGTGGCATCTATATATGTGTAAACACTCAATGATATGAAGTGATCTGCTTAGATAAGACTTCAATAAGAGGGCTCTAAAATTTAACTTTCGCACCTTTTCGAGAAAGAAGGGGGAAATAATTAGTTTATTATGGCACCTACACAGTTTAAACTGTTACAATCAGAAGGAGTCAGAATTGTACTAAGGGATGCATCTAAGGCAGCCAGTAATAGGGACAAAGCATTACCGTAGTAATGGTCACAAATGGAACCTATAAGACTTTTGTATTGAATTGAAAGGTAGATTTGGTGGTCTGTTTATTGTTCATGTTTTCTTTTTCATTTGTTTGTTCCCTTGTTTTTTTTCTCATTTTTTGTGTTTTTATGCGCCATATGAGGCCTGCATGCTTAACGGAAAAAGGTTCATTTTGAATCGTTATTCGTATTTAAAGCGCCAGCTTATGTGATCGCGTGCAACAATCAAACCGATGCATTAATAGCGCGTTGGTAACCGCCCCACCCCACAAAAAGCTGGAGCACTTCTGTGAGCTCTCTTACTTTGTGAGGTGTTGGTTCCTTACGTTCATTACACACTTCTACTTGTCGAACGTAGGGATCAGGCGTCTTATTATATGATGGTGTATCATCGGGTGATCAGCACGATATTACTATGGGCGCACAGTTAAACATGTCAACAGAACACAATTTAAATATACAAGGCACCATGACACTTCCATTTCACTTTCATCAACAGTCTTCATGTGGAAGATCGCCGGGACATATAAACACACTATGACGTCGTCCCCTGCTGCAGATGCACAAACCGACTAATGATTAACCATATTTGCAGTGCCCAGTTCTCCTGACGTGTATAGTTGCTTCTCTGCAGCATCCCTCCTTCCTTCCTACCTCTCTTTTATTCGTGAGCTTTTCTCTTTCGTCGCTCCAAGGACCGGTGGTACGTGATCGATATGATGACGTGAGGTCGTAATAAATGCGGTCTGTATCCGTTACTTCCATCCCGGAGGCAGCTGCATCAGTCATGACGAGGGCAATTTTCCCGCACGGATACAAGGGCACTTTCCTCGTCTCCGGTGGGCACCCCCTCACCCTTTAGCGAATGTAGAGACCGTAGCGTGTGCTGGATGGCGCAAGAGAGATTAGGCGTGCTGCATACTGAGATGTGCCGAGTGAGGAAGTGTGGAGGCCACGTGTGTCTTAATCTCCTTTATAGATAAGACACGTCGCGCAGGTGGGACCTTCATCCGGAGCAACGTTGTGGCGAGCGTTTGGAACGTCGCTCAGTCGAGTATATTCCAGATGGCTTACGCTATGCGTCATCATCGTCCGCTTTACTTACCTCCGATACCAAGAGAAAGAAAGTGGAAGGCTACGCTTCAGCTGGAAGCGTACCATCACCGGTATGACTGTATCCCTGGGAAAAAGGAGCTCTGGCCAAGGAGCCCCATGATTACGCATTCGGCATTGGATTACGGTGTGACTATTACGAAAGCTGCATGACATGCGGGTCTTTGGTTCTGTGTAATTACTGTGATTGTGATTATACTTTTCCGTTGACTGTCCCTGCTGCTTGAGCAATGCTACAGTTACACAATTTAGAAGGCGCTTCTTTAACATGGCCGGTGGTTGCGTGCCGTAGCGACCACGACCCTCTGGTGATGATGCTCAAGCCCGCGTGATTTTCTAGTAGTGATACTTGGCTAAATCTACGCCTCATCGAGTCACATTCGGGTATCACATGCGAGTGCTTTTCATAATTTCGCGCTTCGTGGAATAACGCAGTGCCGAAATCAGATGGCACAGTAAACGAAGGCGATGGACAGGCGATGGGGAAACTGAAGGCGGCGA
Organism: Dermacentor silvarum; assembly: GCF_013339745.2. NCBI lineage: Eukaryota > Metazoa > Arthropoda > Arachnida > Ixodida > Ixodidae > Dermacentor > Dermacentor silvarum. Next base: position 181,408,841 of record NC_051155.1, on the reverse strand, counting down.
CCTCTGGGGGTAAGGTTGCAGGCCCGCCGCACGGCAATAAAAAGCCCCCAACTCACCCGCTGCAGAACGCCGAGAAGCCGATAACCGACCCCGAAGAAATTGTGAGCGCCGACCTTGATGTTTTCGTGGATGGGCGACCAGTGACAGCGTTAGTCGACACTGGCACTGACTTCTCTATCACTCAGGAACTCGCCCTCCGCCTGAAGATAGTAAGGACGCCATGGACGGGACCTCATATAAGGACGGCAAGCGGCCAATTACTGATGCCTACTGGAAGTTGTACTGCAAGAATTAACATTGGAGATCTTCTTTCGTGGCCGCTTTCATCATTCTTCCTGCGTGCTGTAAAGATTTGATTATTAGAATGGTTTTCCTAAGGGAATATGGTGCCGTAATTAACATCCCAGACCGCATGGTGACGTTTTATAAGAGCCCTGGTTTAGTCCATTGCTTATCGCCGCAACACAACTCCTTTCGTCTAACAGAAGACGACGTCGTAATCCCACCACGGTCATGTATCCTTGCTTCGGTGGCCTGTGACGTACCGTTTCATTGCGACGGAGTGAACGACCAAATAACCATTTTGTTGCTTAGTCACGGCATCTCGGTCACACGAGGAATTATAAATGTCACCGACGGGCGCACGAACCGATTGCCAACAAATTTTAGCACGGAGATAAGGCACCTTCTAAGAGGCACGGCTGTGGCTTATTTTGACGGTGTTGCGGAAGTTCGTGGCTACTGTTCACTACTAGAAGAAGCGCCCACACAAGACCCAGCTCCTGTACTTGACGTCAGGACTGTTTTGCCGCAGCATGACCGAGAACGGCTTCTTACGCTATTGGCCAAGTTCAACGACTGCTTTTCGTCGACGTTCAGAGTCGGTCGGACGCCTCTGACAGGGCACCGAATAATTAAAGAGGGTACGGCGAGACCGATTCATCAAAATCCTTATCGTGTGGCTCCCAGAGAACGTGAAGCCATACAACAACAGGTGACCAAATTGCTTGAAGACGACGTGATCCAACCATCAACGAGTCCCTGGGCTAGAGCACTGCACGGGCCGATTTTTGCGGCCCGGGCAGGGCCCGGGCCCGTTTTTACATTGGGCGGCCCGCCCGAGCCCGATCAAAACTCTTATGGCGAGACCCGGGCCCGGCCCGGGCCCGGAAATAATCTACGTTACCCGCCCGGCCCGGCCCGCCACCCCTTTACCTTAAGCCCGAGCCCGGCCCGAGCCCGACCCGAGCCCGACTAGAAACCGGCCCGAACCTGGCCCGAGAGCGAAAAATACATGTTTTTCAGAGTTGAGAAGCCCGAGAATAACTCGCAGAAAGCCCGAGCCCGGCCCGGGCCCGCGTCAAAAAACCCGAGCCCGGCCCGGGCCCGGGTCAAAAAGCACACGCCGTGCCCGAGCCCGGCCCGAGCCCGTGAAAAAACTCCTCTACCCGGCCCGGCCCGGCCCGTGGGCCGGGCCGGGCCCGGCTTTCGGGTAAGCCCGAGCCCGTGCAGTGCTCTACCCTGGGCATCCCCTGTAGTTCTAGTCAAGAAAAAAGACGGCAGCTTGCGTTTCTGTGTGGACTATCGAAAACTAAATCAGGTGACAAAGAAAGACGTGTACCCGCTTCCCCGTATAGACGATTCCCTCGACAGGCTTCGACACAGACGTTACTTCTCTTCAATGGACTTAAAAAGCTGATATTGGCAAATCGAGGTAGACCCCGGTCAACTTCTAGTTCAGCTAGCCGTGAACGCGCAATCGCTGCACTAAACTCAAAGCTCGCCGACGTCGGTCTTTCACGGCGCTTGCGTTTCTGTGTGCCATCACACTCGACTAGACAGCGGAGAAACATCGAAAACTACGCTGCAATAGCACAACGCGAAAGACGAAGCAGTAACTGACACACTAATACAACGCGCAAGACAAAGAAAGACGTCAGCGCGTACCGTAATTGCGCTTCAACCCCGTGCGGAGGCCACGCTCCGCTGTGCTGAGTATGAACGCCACTACCAAGCCACCTAGGTGGCGTTGGTAGTGATGCCAGCGTCCCTCGACAGGCTCGAGGCGTCGAGTGCTGAGACAGACGTTACTCGGTGCGCTCTTCAACTTCTCTTTTCTGCTCGTAGGCGGCGGCACCGCCCCGAGCAAGAGCGCGGGTACACGGAGGAGTGTTAAAAAGGCGCGCTGAGCTCTCTGCAAATGCGTTTTGGCAATCTATCGTCAGGTAGACCCCAGAGACCATGAAAAAACTGCTTTTGTGACGCCAGACGGCCTATACGAATTTAAGGTTTTGCCTTTCGGCTTGTGCTCTGCCCGTGCTACGTCCCAACGCCTCATGGATACTGTGCTTTCGGGTCTTAAATGGAAAACCTGCTCAGTGTACCTCGACGACGTCATCGTGTTCTCCGCAACGTTTGAAGAACACCTCGAACGGCTTGAAGCGATTCTGCAGTCCATACGATCCGCCGGCCTCAGCCTGAAGCCGGAGAAGTGCCACTTTGGCTTTGCGGAATTACAGTTTCTTGGTCACGTCGTCAGCCACGCCGGTGTCCGCCCGGATCCTGAAAAAATTACCGCCGTCGCATGCAGTTTCCCGTACCATTCGAGAAAAAGGCTGTCCGGCGGTTCCTCGGCCTCTGCGCCTATTACCGACGGTTTATTGCAGACTTTGCTCGCATTGCGTCGCCGTTAACTCGCCTCACGAGTGACGACGCTGCTTTTGTATGGGGCGACGAAGAGCAAGGTGCATTTAACGCCTTGCGGCAACGTCTCCCGACACCCCCAGTGCTGGCCCACTTTGATGAGACCGCTCCTACATTGCTCCACACTGATGCCAGCAATGTTGGCTTGGGAGCTGTTCTTGTGCAACGGCAGGAGGACACGGAACGAGTGATTGCCTACGCAAGCAGAACACTCTCACGCACCGAGGCAAATTATTCCACAACTGAGAAAGAATGCCTTGCCGTAGTATGGGCGGTTATGAAATTTCGCCCATATTTGTATGGCCACCCTTTCAAAGTTTTCAGCGACCACCATTCACTGTGTTGGTTGACGAACCTTAAAGATCCGTCTGGACGATTGGCACGTTGGAGCCTAAGGCTGCAAGAGTTTGACATGACGGTCACGTACAAGTAAGGGAAGTGACATACGGATGCTGACTACCTGTCTCGGTCACCGATAGAGTCGGCTTCTCCACTCAAAGAAGAAGATACAGCCTTTCTTTGTGTTCTGGACACATCCGCCATCGCTCAACATCAACGGGACGACCCTGAGTTGCTTGCACTCATCAATTACTTATAAGGAAGCTCTGCGAAAGCACCTAGAGTTTTCGAAAGAGGATTGTCTTCGTTTTGTTTACGGGCCAAAGTCATTTACAAAAGAAACTTTTCTTCGACCGGGTCCCCCTACCTGCTCGTCATTCCTGCAGCTCTTCGTACGGAAGCACTTCACGCCTGTCACAACGAGGTGACTTCTGGTCACTTTGGCTACACGCGAACATTGGGCAGAGTGCGGCAAAGCTACTACCTGCCGAGACCTACCACCGCCGTGAAACATCACTTGACTGCCAGAGGCGCAAGTTGCCTCCGACGAAACGAGCCGGCCTCCTACAACCTGTCAAGGTTCCTCGAACACCATTCGATCAAATTGGTATGGGTATTTTGGGCCCACTTCCTACATCTACTGCAGGGAATCGCTTTGTTCTCGTCGCAACCGACTATCTGACGCGGTACGCTGAAACAAAGGCCATCCAGAGAGGCACAGCAGCCGAAGTGGTGCGTTTTTTCATTGAAAATGTTGTGTTGCAACATGGCGCACCCACCGTCGTAATCACCGACCGAGAAGCCGCATTCACGGCTGCACTTTAAGGTCACGTCTTGCTGCTAAGTGGAATGGCTCATCGGAAGTCAACCGCCTACCATCGACAAACCAACGGACTGAAGGAGTGCCTAAAAACAACAATTGAAGACATGATTTCAATGTACGTGGACGTCGATCATAAAAATTGGTATGATGTCCTCCCTTATATCACGTTTGCGTACGTCACGGCGAAACAAGACGCGCATGACTCCGTTCAGCCTTGTTCATGGCCGGGATGTACGAACGATGTTGGATGCAATGCTTCCACACGAATTTGACGACACTGATACGAACGCCGATATGTTTACGCAACGCGCCGAAGAGGCTCGGCAGCTCGCGCGCATGCGGATCTGCCAGCAGGAAGACAACGACGCAGGCCTCTATGATGCTCACCATAGAACCGTAACCTATGAAGTCGGCGACATAGTGTGGGTTTGGACACCCATACGGTAGCGAGGCCTCTCCGAGAAGCTGTTAAGGCGATACTTCGGCCCCTATCGCGTACTGCGGCGACTCAGTGACGTAACATACGAGGTCGTCCCCGATAGTCCCAACTGTACACGGCGTCGCCCGCACCGTCCTGAACTTGTGCATGTTGCACGCATGAAGCCGTATGTGAGCGAATGACTGCACGAGACCCTCACATCCGCAAGTGACAATTCTGGTCTAGCGTCGGGACGATGCTCTTCTATGGAGGGACAAGTGACGCGTGTGCTCTAGGTAGACGACAACGACGATGGGGGGCGGGGGGGGGGGGGGCATTAACGGACTCCGTCTAGTGGGTCGGTGGGATTTTGTCGACGACGAAGAAGACGTGTCTCTGATCTATGTTGCTTGAACTGGTTCTCTCGTTGTTTCTGAAGAACGTCTCCGAGTCCTTCTCTTGGCGTTGTACCACGACAATATGAGAAGAAAATTCTGCTTACCAAAATTTAGAAAAAAAAGAAGTCCGTATTATAAGCACATTTTTACGGTAATTTTGCTAGTTCGGTTAGTTACATGCCAGCAGTAGCATCGCGTCGCTTAGGTGGCACGGCCTCGGCGCACTAATTTCACTGCGACGCTTTGTATTTGAAAGAAACAATGTTTCCTTCTGTCTTTACGTATATGTTACGATAGGTCTACATTAAACCTCCGGAGTTCGGTGTTCCTTCTTTTCAATAAAGTGCGGAGTGGGATAAAAGGAAAGGTTGTGTATGGCAGCTTCGTCTATTTGCGCAAGCTCTTGGCACGCGGCGTTTACTGTTCTCGTCCTACAGCTGTAGATGTACATGTAGATCATTAGAATTATTGGCACATATAGCTAGGCGCGCAGTTTCTCAATTCGTCCTTGTTTTCCCTCGCGAACTTTTGAGTGAGACCCGCTCTATGTGCGGACCCCGCCGGCGGAGATATTTTACTGTTGTTCCTTATTTGCATCCCTACCACACTGTGTATCTTCAGCAAGATCTATAGAATATCCGCTTTTTTGTGTTTTCATTTCTTGAAAATGAAACGTTTTCGTTTTCGCCTTGTCGTCTTCTTATGAGACCCATGTGCTGAAAATTTTGAGTTGTGCAACCACCGTATAGGGAAACAACAAAAAACTATAAGAAACATATGCCGCAAAACCATTATGTTTGTTACACATTAGTATAATACAAAAACAAGAGAAATTTTATATAGTATAATCTGTCTTCAGGGATGTATGGCTTTAAAAATGACAAAGCTCTAGAAGATGGCACCAATATTTCTTCACGAGAAAGGAATGTTGAAATGCTCACATTGCTTGACTCGCTGAATGTGTGCATGCCTTCGTACTTTTAAGGGCTATACAGATTGCTTTTCCTATTTTACATGAAGTTGAATCGCTCTTTTCTGCGTAACCCTTCTGCACTTCATTAAAGAAGCAGAATACTGCCCAAATGCGCTGATGCTCGCACTATTTAGGCATACATATTAAAAGAAAATTTATTTCTCGTATTGCTTTAGTTTTAGTGCATGTCGTACGTGCTTTGAATCTCTTAGTTTCCGGTCTTAAGAAAACGTTGTACAATTACATGTGACGTCTAGCCTGCCTGTAGCTCAGAATGCACGCCCTTTATGTGCTTGAACAGTATCTCTGGCTGTTTTCACCGGCCATTGTTTTCTTTAGTTTTAATGGCGGTTATTCACATGCAGTGCCGTGTCTGAGCCACATGGTTGGCGTAAACGTTTTGGTCACAACTTAAAGCAGATACATGTTTTACATATTTCTGTGGCACTGCTAACCACACGTAGCCTTGTGCTATCTCATGGTTTCTTCCTTCGCGAACATTGCCTTGTTTATTCCCTCCGTAGCTGTAGTCCTTAGTAATCTGCTGAGACTTTAGCGGCGTGTGAGTCTGCAAGGAAGCACCGTTTGTTATACTTATCATTCGGGATTGTTCTTGTCGTGCATCTTTAATGTGCCCGCCGCGGTGGCTCAGTCAGCTAAGGCGTTGCGCTGCTGAGCACGAAATTGCGAGATCGAATCCCGGTCGAGGCGGCCGCATTTGATGGAGGCGAAATGCAAAAACGCCCCGGTGCTTGCATTGTAGTGCACGTTAAAAAAACCCCAGAGGGGTCAAAATTCATTCGTATCCCTCCACTACTACGTGCCTCATAATCAGAGCTGTTTTTGGCATGTAAAACTCCAGAAATAAAATAAACAAGAAAAAGAAATGCATCTTTAATGTAATGCTCCACTGGCGTATATGCTATATTGCAGTACTGTTGTCTTTTTTTTTCTGTCACGTTGTTTTATCTGCGCCTTATCTAGCTTGGAAATTTTGCTTTATGTTGTATCGCATCGATTGGCATGTTCTGGAATAATTCACGTACGCGGCAAAGATGCGGCTGGCTTTTTTATCGCGGGAAGATGAGTAGTTTGGCTCTTTTCAACACCTTGGAATATTTACAAAGGCCAATGCAAGGTTTTCCAAAAAAAAAAAAAAACTATTAGACATGGTCTTTCTGGTTCGAAATTTAAAAATGGTATTATGTAGACTTAAGAATGCGCTAACCTCGTCTCTCCAGTGGGAAATTTCTAGCCGTTCTCTATGGTTAAGCACTCCGTTGTCCTGCACCCGTCACGACGCAGCAATATGTAGGCTCAGGGAGATTTTTTTCAAATGATAGTTGTAAGGATAAACAAGTGTTAGAACAAAATCTCGACAGCGACTTGCCACAGAGGCACATTTGCTATGGTGTTGTGCTGCTGAGAACGAGGTCGCGGGTTTAGTGCCTGCCACGGCGGCCATAATCCGATGTGGGCGAAATGCAAGAACACTCGTATGCGTACATTTATCCACACCTTACGGAACCCCAGGTGGTCGAAAATAATCTGGAGGCTCCCACTACGCCGTCGCGCATAGCCCAAGTGTTGCTTAGAGCTTGAGTCCCCATTGATGATTTGATTTAAGTATAAGACTTTGACAGAACAGGATGAATACCTAACAAAACATACTGCAGGAGGAATTCATTGATATGGGTAATTTTGGAGCCGCAATAAATTATCAAACACTCACTAACTGCAGTACACTGCACAGGTGACTAAATTAATAAGAGAATACCATATGAAGCCGACATATACTGAAACTAAGGAAAGCATAGAGGAAGTTATTTGTAGTTGTATTTGAACTGTATAAATTATAAGGTAAAGGAAAATGAAAGTGGACGAAAAACAACTTACCGCCGCTGGGAGGTGAACCACAACCTTCAATTACGCTTCGTGGGTACGGGCCGTATGGTTCCCACTGGCGTCAAGTTGTTCTTTGGGCCACTTTCGTTTTGATTTAGCTTATTATTTCCACACTTCAATTAGGACTACAAATGACTTCCCCTATGCTTTCCCTGGCTTCATATGGTTGTGACAATTAAAAATCGCCCCCCCCCCCCCTCGTTTCCCTAGTTATCAATCTTTAAAGGGAATATTCGTAAACAGTAGAGATCTTGAACGTGACATCAGAAGCAAAACTTGAGCGAATACGGGTAGGATAGCTCAGTATCTATGTAATAAAACAAAAAAATTGCGCAGCACAAAGCAAACATAACCCAGCATCTACAAAACAAAACAACACAATGAAATCACGAAATGTACTTGAATACCTGAGTTCAGTCAAAAAGCATGATCACATGGCTTCCTGCAAAGCCGTATAACGTGGTGAGATAGGTAACCACATAAGGTAAAGGTCTAGAATTGCCAGTTGCATAGATAAATAAAAGCACTTGAAATTGCCCAACGACACATACAGAAGTTCAGTTTTGCAAGCGAGTAGAAGAACCCAAATACTTAACATACTACATAACAAACTACATAACTATTTAGCAAATAGCAAGCCTGGACTTGCTTGACAGATTCATGATATGTAGGGTTGTGGCTTTTGTATTAGAGGACACTAGAATTCGGTATTACATTTGACAACACTGCTTGGATATTTCAATCTTCAAACTTGTCATTTTTTTATGAATTTCAAATTGTACTCCAAAGTGATTGAAGGAAGTACATATCATGCACATTACGCTCCTCATATAAGCACTCGAAAACAAAAAAAATTACGAAGTTATTTTTTTTAGAAATTGCATCGTAGTCACCCTTCTCGTAAACGTAGACCCTTCTACTCGTAGATAACTTCGCGCGGCTTTCTTTTCTTCTTTCCGGATACCGGCAACAACAGCAAGATGGTCACTAATTCCCGGAATAACAGGCCCATTACTTACGAAATTTCACGAGTTACAAAATAGTAAGTCTAGTACACCGTCATTACGAGTAGGAGCAGTAAAGTATTGCGTCAGACCAAACGTGTCCACGATATCTTTCATCGCAAGCTTCATGCGCCCGCTAGAACTTATACATGAATCATTGCACCAAGATAACCCAGGCAGATTAAAATCACCCCCAAGAAGTATCTTCTTCTTCTTCTAGTGTTTTACGTGCCAAAACCAGTTTTGATTATGAGGAACGCCATAGTGGAGGGCTCCGGGTTAATTTTGACCACCTGGGGTTCTTTAACGTGCACTGCAACGCAAGCACACGGGCGTTTTTGCATTTCGCCTCCGTGGAAATGCGGCCGCCGCGGCCGGGATTCGGTCTCGCGACCTCGTGCTCAGCAGCCTTAGCTGACTGAGCCACCGCGGCGGGTCCCAAGAAATATCGTCTGAGCTGACGCCTCGGAGATAATTTCATATAATGATTGCACTGCGCTAATATCTAAGCTTGGCGAGTGATAAACCATTTCAACAGTGAACGAGAAATACCTGTTGATACCTGTTGATGACCTACTTTCAAAATTGCATTCTCATTTGTGACTTTTTGTCTGTCACTGCGTAAATAATTGTACTTCTAATACCGCCAATGGTAGCATTTCACGAAACACAGTGAAACGCCAATTTGTCTCTTTTGGTCGTAAAAAATCAACAATTAACATCATACATTCCATTTGTTTTTATCATGTTACCACTTATAAGTACCTAGGTATATTCATTTAAACCACGCATTTTTCTTTGCCCACCCACTTAAACGTGATATGCGCTAAAACAACCAGAACTCTGGAGTACCTACAGAGTAACATCCATTACCATGTTTCAGATCTGTGGTTATATGCTTATATTTGCTCACTTTCCACTTGTTCGGCCCAAGCTGAAATATGATACGTCCACGTGGTCCTGCACATCACCGAGGTCGCGGTTTTGATCCTGACCACGGCAGCCGCATTTCGACGGGGTCGAAATACAAAACACTCATGTACTTAGATTTAGGAGAGCGTTAAAGAACCCCAGGGGATCAAAACTATTCCGGAGTTCACAAGTACGGTGTGCCTCATAATCTGATTGTGGTTTTGGCACGTGCATTCCCATAATTCAATTACAGTTTAACACTTCTGCCACGATGCGATGTGGCGTGTGAGCCAATGACACTGCTAACCTTCTCGGATGATGTGAACAATGGCGTACAACAACGGCTCAAGCAAACACGTCTCACTGTGTTCTGTGTACTACGCAGACAAACAGCAGGGATGCACACAAGGTAACGTTTATCATCAACTCATCACTCTCGTATTAACTAAATGCTGAAGAAATTAAGCATTCGTCGGCACACAGAAAGCTTCGCTTACATCGATTCCCGCAGTGTTTGCAGTACAGTATGAAATAGCATAGCGAGCGTCGCATACGACTATTCATTATCCGATGGCACGTGCGTGTCCTTCAGCTCAGCCATGGAGAAAAACGATCTGGAACGAGCAAGATGAACCCATTCGCATATTCTTGTTGTGACATTGCCACGCTCTTTTCTCTATTTTATTCTTTTTTTTTTGCCTTTAAGGTACACACTCGTTGCATTCTGCTTGCAAGAATTCTATTTATCGTTCAGTTTGTTTTGCTGGAGACAGAAAAAGAGAAAATGAAGAACAACGCAGTAATATCAAGAACTGTGGGCACTAAATAATACGAATGTATTATGCATGAACCCTGCCGATTGTCCGAGTTTGTTTTCCTTTACTCCATCGCCTCTACTAAAGAGAGAAAGGATGCACAGAAAGGCAGGGAGGTTAACCAGAGGTAGTTCCGGTTGGCTATCCTGCACGGGGGGAAGGATTAGGGGATAAAAAGAGAAAGTGAGTGGAAAGGGAGAGAGAGAGAGAGAAAGAGCGACGAGCACAAACAAACCGCGTACACTTTATAGCGGTTGGGGGCGGCGTTCCTAAAGTCTATCGTGAAGGCTCGTACACCACAGGAACCTCAGTAGTGCGAGTAAGGCCTTCAGCGCGGATTTTCTTTCGGAGCACTGACTGACCTAAAGCTTTTAGTTCCGTTAGTGGAAGATTGTCCAATTGGTCCAGCACTATGCACAGCACTTGTCTCGCCGCACTAAAGCACGGGCAGACACAGATAATGGGTTCAAGTGTCTCATCGATCGCTGCTGCACATGTCGCACGTGGGGCTGTTGGCCATTCCAATATGGAAGGCATACGAGTTCGTAAATGCAACGCCTAGCCACAGACGGTACAGCATGGTCTGTTCACGTCGTGGTAATCCAGGCGGGAGATTCATCGGTATATCCGGAGACAACGAACGCAAACGACACATGCTGAAAGTGTTCGATTCCCGCAGTGGCAAACTACATTCACGTTGCATCAACTGCGTCCCTGCCGCAGCGTCTGTTCGCGAAACTGGAATCAAGACACATGGACCATTTTCATGTGCAGATCGGGCGGCTTCGTCGGTGTGGTCATTCCTGCTGATGTTGCAATGTCCTGGAAGTCATTGAAAGATTATGTTGTGTCCCTTAATCATGGCTGCGATGATATATCTCTCGTATTTCTGAGGCCAGTTGTTCATTGGGTCCGTGGCACATTGGACTTGCATGCACTCAAGGGCTGCCTTGGTATCACTAAACACTGTCCATTGTTGCGGTGGTTCCTGATTAATGAAATAAAGTGCAGCCCGGAGTGCCGCAAGTTCTGCACCCGTAACAAATTAAGTATTTAGCTTCATTTCTTCAGATTTTGCCGGGATGATGACTGCAGCAGCAGTGCTGTTGAGTTTTACCGAACCATCTGCGTAGACATGTTGCCGGAATCTGTGAACGTTGTAAACGTGCTTCAATGTTCCTTGCTTCAAAGCTTGCAACGGCGCTCCAGATTTATTTTTGATGCCAGGAATTGTCAATTATACTTGCGGCCGGTACAGTCACCACAATGGGGCTGATAATCGTGTAGCAGGCGTGAATTGTGATGGCAAGTAGGACTGATGTCTTACAATACTTTTGGCAAATGTTGAATGTGGCCTCTTTGCTGGCAAACAAGCAAGATGGTGTGAGGGAATCCGAGTCAGATGTGGGATGTGTGCCCTCAGGACATGTATAGCAATGTAGACTGCCAAAGGGCAGTCTCTGGCAATGGCTACTGTCACAATCGACGACCTAGTTGATGTCTGTGGATATTTGTAGTGCAAGTATTTCCTAGTACAGGTAATCTGTACCGCAGGAAACCCAAAAATAGCGCTTTATATAGTTGCAGCATTGACGGTACAGTTGCACCCCAGGACTTTCCGCCGAGAAACGTGAGGTCCACAATGGCAGCCAAACGCGTTGTCATGTACGAGACGTGAGTGCTCCAAGACAAGTGTCTATCAATAATGACGCTAAGAAATCGGTGCGTTCGTCTGCATGGTATATTTTGGTAATTATTCCGGAAAGCATACGGGGTCATCGCTTCGCGAGTAAAAGCAACGAGTGCACACATCTGACGTGAAAGCTCCAGGCCTTGCCTTCTTAGATATGTTGACACAGCCGTTGAAGCCTTCTGATGTCGTGCGCGGACTTATACACGTGTCACTCCTGAAGCCCATATGCTAATATCGTCTGAATATAGGGAGAGCTGTATGCTTTGAGCTAACGAATCGGCGATACCAACGAACACCAGGTTGAATAAGGTAGGGCTAAGTACTCCGCCTTGAGGTTCACCACGACTGGTATAGCTATAGACGGCGTTTGTCCGTCTTCAGTCAAAATAAAGAAAGATCTTCCAATAAAATGACTGCGTATCCAGTGAAAGACGTATCCACCGATTCCTACGGCTTCTGAGGCATCCAGAATGACATGATGATGTACATTGTCGGAGGCACCTTTTACATCAAGGAATAAGGCCGCTTCAGGTGTTTCTGGTGCTGTACATACGTTATAAGGTCAATAACGCTATCTATTGACGAGCGTCCGCGTTGAAAGCCAGCCATTACCTCTGGATAGACGTTGTAAAATTCCAAGTGCCATTCTAACCGTGTAAGCATCATACTCTCCATCACCTTGCCGACGCAGCTGGCCAGTGCTATTGGACGGTAAGATGACAATTCCAATGGAAATTTGCCAGGCTTGAGGAGCGGAACAAGGCGACTGGATTTCCACATCGTGGCGACCAAACTGTCACGCCATGATGCATTGTATAGGCCAAGAAGTGCATCTCTGCCCTCTTGACCAAGGTTTGCAAGCGCAGATTGTGTGATGCCATCGGGTGCTGGTGACGAAGGTCGTCTGCACCCAGCGATTGCGGCCTCCAGTTCTTCGATGGAGAAACGAGCGTCCATACGTGGATCTCGGGAGCCAGAGAATACAATAGGAAGAGTTGTGCAAGGCTGGAACGTCGAGCCCACGATCCTTGCGCAGTAACTTGCTACGTCGCCTTCTCGGCTTCCTTGATGGAGGGCCAAAGATTTGAATGAACGGCGCTGTTGAGGAGCTGTCAGAAGTACACGGACTGTTCTCCAAACAACTGACAGAAGCTTACGCTGATCTAAAGACACACAAAAAGATTTCCAGCGTTCATTTTGCAGTACAGCAATGTGACGCTGACTTTTCTTTTGAATGCGTCTGGCCTCTCTAAGGTCGTAAACCGATTTATACTGTCAGTACCGTCAGTACCGTCGCTCCGCTCGCCGGCGAATTGCACGGATGCTCTGTATTTCCGCCTCAAAATCCGTGTATTTCTCCAATGACCGAAATGAATGCAGAGCATCCTGCATAGCCTTGGCGGTCTGAATTTCCAGTGTGGACGAAAAGCCTTCGTGGCAAATCTTCCATAAGTCATTTAAACGCGACCAATCTATTGTTTGTTGAAGATTTGAAGGAACCGATTTGGCCAGGCCCTTTATCTTCAAGTAGGTAGGAATATGGTCGCTCCCGTGGGTTTCTATATCTGCGAACCAATGGACGCTGCGAGTGAGACATCACGAGACAAAAGCTAAGTCTAAACAACTGCTGTACGCGCGGTCGCGCAGAAACGTGGGACTGCTATCGTTTAGACAGCAAAATTTATGGTCGCAGGCAAAGGAAACAAGGTTTCTTTCTTTGGAATTTAACTTGATGGCTTCCCCAAAGTGAATGATGCGCATTAAGGTCTCCAAAAACAATCCATGGACCAGGACTCGTATCTAAAGTGTCACTCAGTGTCTGCCTGTCGAAACGACTTCATGGAGAAAGGTACGCGCCCACTAGAGTAAACGCAAGTTTGTGTTTTTTCACAGTCAAACAGACATACTGATTATCGTCATGAGGCTGCACTGGATGAAGACATTAGTCAATTCACACTGTATGTAATGATAACCTTGCTAATGTAATTACAAGTCGATGACACATAAGGTTTATAGCCTGAGAGCCGGACAGGTTTCTGTAGGTACGGTTCACAGACAACAATGATGGGGAATCGATTGGCGAAAACGTACTGGGGAAAATTAGCAATACGGGATTACAGTCCACGGGCGTTCCATTACATAATGGTCGCTTACTTGACTTATCTGAAGAACGGCTGATATGGTAGAGCCGTTGTGCTTGCTATTCGAGGCTCGCAAGAACCAGATCCAGACCATCCAGCACTTGCAGTGTACCCGGAGCAGATGGCCTCTACATGTCATTTATCAACACGCGAATGACTTTCATAAGAGACTTGACGATTTCGATTACTCGATTTTCTTGACCTTGCACGCGATCAGTGCCGTCATTGGTGCATCGGTAGTCTACTGTCGGTCTTTGTTATGCTGAAGGACTTAATGCCGGAAGTGCAGACCAGGCGTTTGCAGCAGACGTATTCACTGCGTCACCAGACACCGGGTTGTCAGTGTGGTTGGCCACCTTGGGAGCACCAGCTGCAGGAAGTAGCGCCTCTCTTACGACAGTATCAATATTTTTCCTAGACGAAGGTCGTCTGCGGCGGGCATGACGCCATCGCAGTTTCGCGGCGGCCTCTCTGTGCGTTGAGTTGTCTCTGACCATTTGCTTGACGGCTTTCAGCTCTGTCTTGTGTCTCGGGCAGTTTTTCGACGATGCTTCATGGGTACTAGAGCAATTGGCACACTTGAAGTGAAGTTAGTCGCACGGCAAGCACCAGCGCTGTGCTGCTCAGAGCATTCTGGGCGCATGGTAGCCACACGTGAAAGTTGGATTTTTTCGGCGTCCAGTGCGACCTTTCGTTCTAAGACCCCTTCCGTGCCGTAATTGCTTGAAGATCGGGCATGTCAGCGGTATTTGCCTCTACCATTTGGTGCTAGTAGTAAGGGGGGCACTGAATTGTACTTCCTTACATGATCCGACCTTTCCGCATCTCTATTTCTTTTCGTTGTCATTTCTTGCTTCCCCTTTCGTGCCCGGAGACATCACTTAGCTCACTTTTTTGTTCCCTAACGTTTGTCTTTACTACTGCGATCGGAATACAGGTAGCCCAAATTACAAAGTTAGTCTAGGTGATCTAACATTTCTTAACTGCTTTACGTTATGAGAATTACATAAATTTGACGCCAAGAGATTGAAATAAAGTCATAATCGAATAGTTATGCGTTTTAGCGCTCCCGCATTCAAAAATCTTTATTGCAACTGGAGGAGCAAGGTCCCTCGATGTTGACCAGCATCGAGGGACCTTGGTGCACTTGACCGCAGATTACCAGAATCACGTCCAAGTGTACACATATGTACGCAGCCTGCTGTGCTATAGCTGCGCTCTCTATACCCTACCTGAGAGCTTCATGGTCTGGCCGGCTGGACCATCTGGTCTCATCAACGGTTGCAGAGGGTGTCGCAATAGCCACTGCCCTACGACAGCTAAATACTTTACCGGTACATGATGTCGTACTCCTTACAGACTCGAATTCTGCATTGCAACAACTTAGTCACGCTTAACGTTCTGCAGGCTCGCACGCAAGCCACTATGATTCGTGAAAGGCTTAACAACAAAGGCTTCGCACTGAAGTTTGAGCGGATCCCCGCTCGCATTGGGATTGCTGAGAATGACGAAGCTAATGCTCGTGAATAGCCAGCACTCTCACTTCCCCCTAAATTCAAGTAGCAAAAAATCAGTCAAGTCACGAAATCGGACATCCGTGCTCACTTTCCCTTGCTTTGGTTTCCAACCGATGCACCCTCAGCTACATTGAGAGGAAACATCTCTACTTCTTCGATTAAGGACGAGATCATCCTATTCGCCGCATGGTTATTCAAGAGTAGACGTACCGATTCTGCGTCCTGTACTTCTTACACTGAGACGGGAGACATCGAATCCTTTCAGTGCCCTACGAACCTGAACGCCACGAACCATACCAACCATGTTGCCACTTTCTGTGGTCGTTCCCGAGATACTGTGGTGAAAGAGAGGCTGTTCTTGAGAGCCTATATACAGAAGAAAGGTAGTCCACATGCGTGCCTGCAATGCCTTTTGTTTCCAGAAGCGTGCGCTGTAAACACCCACAAGGACGCTTCACGCCTTCTTGAATTTCTAAAAGACACTAATCTGTTTGAAAGCTTTTCTTGCTGCACAAGAACAGCTCAGGCGTATCATTTATCTGCCTCCATCGCAAGGCTGGACCATCCTGCACCTACAACACAGCATCATCACTGTGACTCACTCTAATTACGAAGTTGCAACGTGTTTCCTGTAATACAACAATTTTGAAGTAATGAGAGAAGTGTGGTGAAGTGAAAGGTCAATCAGTAATTTTCGCACAATTACCCCATAAGCATGAATAATTGGACGCCGCAAAACTATCTTTCAGTTTCGACTCCAATTTATTTGGGCAATACATAATTACAAAGATATGCTAAACACCTAGTAATCTCGCAGAGCTTTTACTGATTCAGATTAGCCTTTACTAGACCTTCAGCAGCTCCAGTACAGAATCACCGAGGCATACGCGTACATACGTACACGGCTGCGCACATAAGTTGTGAACGCATACAGACCTCATTCGGAATCCGTCTCCTGATTGAGGCAATGTGTAGCTTCTGAATTGCTGCATTGTTTTAACGGCACGCAGTATAAAGGAAATGAAAAGAAAGCCGCTTTCTTTCGAAAATAAAAAGGAAGGTGCCATTTGGTGGAACCTCGATCATTTGTAGAATCCTCCGGAATGGTTTTACGACGAAGCTCGCTTCTCGCCGTGACGGCTTTAGATGATGCCGCAAACGCAGTTTCGCAGAGTTTAACCTGAAAATACATAACAACGTTACTGCAGCCTCCACGGCCATTTGTAGACGAAGACTTTCGGTGAAAATGGTAAAGCTACGATGGATATTTTAGAATCATGCAAAGCGATGGCTGAATAGTATAGCTCCTTTTTAAAATCACTTTTTTTGTATATGAAAGGCAGAGTTGCGAGGCTCAACTCGGATAAAAAGTGAACTCTGGGGAAGGAAAATGCATTTCTGGGGCAATGAATAGAGTCCAATATAGTGTTTGTTGTAAGTCCGTTTTTTCGAACATGCCACAGCTTACGCCGGTAAGAACGACTTCATCATCATCATAGCCTATATTGATGTCCACTGCAGGACGCAGGCCTCTCCCTGTGGTCTCCAATTACCCCTGTCTTGCGCTAGCCGATTCCAACTTGCGCCTGCGATTTTCCTAACTTCATCAACCCACCTAGTTTTCTGCCGTCCTCGACTGCGCTTGCCTTTTCTTGGTATCCATTCTGTAACTCTAATGGTCCACTGGTTATCCATCCTACGCATTACATGGCCTGCCCAGCTCCATTTTTTTCTCTTAATGGTAACTAGAATATCGGCTATCTCCGTTTGCTCTCTGATCCAAACCACTCTTTTCCTGTCTCTTAACGTTAGGCCCAACATTTTTTGTTCCATCCCTCTTTGTGCGGTCCTTAACTTGTTCTCGAGCTTCTTTGTTAGACTCCAAGTTTCTGCCCCATATATATCTTAGCACTGATAGAATGCAATGATTGTACACGTTTCTTTTCAACGACTGTGGTAAGCTCCCAGTCAGGATTTGGCAATACCTGCCGTATGCACTTCAACCCAATATTATTCTTCTGTAAATTTCATTATCATGATCAGGGTCCCCTGTGAGTAATTGACCTAGATAAACGTATTCCTTTAAAGGCTCTAGAGGCTGACTGGCGATCCTGAATTCTTGTTCCCTTGCCTGGCTATTCAACATTATGTTTTTTTTTGCATATTTATATTTAACCCAACTCTTACACTTTCTCGGTTAAGGTCCTCAATCATTTGCTGTAATTCGTCCCCATTGTTACAGAATAGGACTATGTCATCTGCAAACCAAAGGTTGCTGAGATATTCGCCGTTAATTCTCACTCCTAAGCCTTCTCAGTCTAAGAGTTTATTATTATTATTATTATTATTATTATTATTATTATTATTATTATTATTATTATTATTATTATTATTATTATTATTATTATTATTATTATTATTATTTGATTTGTAAACATATACACAGGAACGCGAAAGCGAGGACCAAGGCTGGCAACTGCCACTTGAACACTTCTTCTAAGCATGCAGTGAATAACATTCGAGATATTGAGTCTCCTTGCCTGACCCCTTTCTTGATAGGTAACTTCCTACTTTTCTTGTGGAGAACCAAGGTTGCTGTGCAATCCTTGTAGATATTTGCCAAGATATTCATGTATGCCTCCTGTACTCCTTGATCACTGAATGCCTCTATGACTCCTGGTACCTCTACTGAATCAAATGCTTTTTCATAATCTATGAAAGCCATATTGAGAGGTTGATTTTACTCCGCAGATTTCTATATTACTTAATTGATGGCATGAACGTGATACATCGTAGAATATCCCTTCCTGAAGCCAGCGTGTTCTCTTGGTTAGCTGAAGTGAAGTGTTGCCCTGATTAAATTGGAAATTATTTTGGTGAATATTTTATACAATACTGAAAGCAAGCTAATGCGTCTATAATTCTATAATGGGTCTACAAGAATGACTTAAAGTCCCATATATCTGAGATATCACTAATAGCACTCTCACTATTGCAAGGCCGTTGCTGCGTTTTTGAGAACAGATGCAGCTTTACAATGCGTTGGAAGAGTTGAATAAAGACTGTCATAAGGATTTCAGGTTGCCGTGGAGTTATTTTTAGAGAATAACAGAGGATTATCATGCAAGGTATGTGATAATTGCTGTTTGAACAAATGTAAGCGGGAAATCTCCCTGGGCAAAGCGTTAAGCGGAGTACAACGAGATTAAGATAACCGCGCCTAATTGACACGGACAAAAAAGACGAGAGGAGGTGCGCTATCTTTTAACTGATCTTGTTTCAGCAGAGCATAGTACTTATATCGACAAAACGAATACCAAGTAGACATGAACGCACGTCGTATAAACCAGCATTTTCCAGATAGGTTATTTCTCTTCCGCTCAGTGAAATGGACGGGGTGCTGACGCAGTTAGCACCCTCTTTTGCAATCAACTTGCTTCGAAAACTTGCCACGTATCCTTATCCGTATTTCTATACATGACGGAACAAACCGTAAGCAGTGGTTCACAGCCACAATCGTCACAGTGCACCGAAGGATGCCGATCTCGATAGCAGTGCAATTTTCCTCTATGCTCTCTTAATTTGTCAATTTGCCCGCACAGTTATCCAAACTCCACCGACATATATATATATATATATAAGGGGTAACGACAGTTGCACTTGAAGAAACTTAATGAGTCTTGGAAGAGAAGAATTGTTCCGTTGGAAGAATTGTTTTCTATTACGTGTATTACTAATTATGTTCGCCTTTCCAGCGAGACTACAGCCTCTTTTTGTTTTTTACTGCAAGTCTGAGTATAAGCGCTGGTGCGCATGACCACTATTTATGCTGATTTCGAGTGGATCCGGCTTGGTGTCATTTCGGTTACTGAGTCAATTATACGGGGTGAACATTTTTAAGTTTTATAAAAATTTGTAAAAATCGCTTGTTGCAGAGAACGTAATTCTAGTCCTTGAACTGGATTGTTCAGATAGGCGGACATTAGTTGGACGAGAAATCTAAATACATGTTCAACTAATTATTAAAAATGCACCAATTAACTTGTTCATTGATTATTTGACTGCCAATTTACGAATTGTAGCCGGTGAGCTTTTCAGGCGTATCCACTTGGAATGAATTTCCAGAATGAGACCCGTTTGGAGATATGAGAGGGTAGTAGTCATCGTATTACAGCTGAATAGGAGGTATAGAATGAAGGTAGTACAAGCCTACGGCCTAACCTCCAGTCACGATGATGAAGAAATAGAACAGTTTACGAAGATGTTGAATTAGCAATGAGAAAGGTGCAAACTGAGTATACTATAGTCATGGGCGACTTCAATGCAAAAGTGGGGAAAAAGCAGGCTGTGCTAAATACCGATTGTTAAATTCAGGTGTAAGCGAACATGGAACACGACAGTTCCTTTAGGTGCGCACCGTTTAATCAATTTGTTCAGGACAGTTCTTTCAGGAACTTGTAGGATATATACAATGTTTGCGCATTGCAGGGTTTTTCAATCTACCGCTATTTACAACGCGTTTTTCAACGTACTTATATGCTAAACTTGGTCTAGCAGAACACGTACGGGCATCCAAGAATCTGACGCTAGCTAGACGGGTAGACTACGGAACCCTGCACTGGTTTCCCTCTTGAAAACGCCACGGTTTTTGAATGATGCGATTTTTTTTTGCTGTTGCCAATAAAGCAATAACTGAGGAATTGTAAACGATCGCTTTTTATGCAACGAAAAGCCTTAGCAAGTACTTCGATCTTCAATGCGTGCACATTAAATAGGAACGAGTGTGCTTGGGCTTCCTATTTGAGTCTTCCGAGTATCTTTGGGCTTCCTATTTTGTGGGAGATCATCGAATGATAGCATCCACCAAATGATTTCGCATCATACTTTTCTCAGTGGGGAATACGAAGAGTCTGGAAATTTTTGCATGCGCCTTCAATGCTAATTTGCTCCCGCTTCATTAAGTTGAGGGACTACCTTGCCGAATTACCGCCCAAAGCGGGACGCTTATTCGAAACCGGAGCGTG
Organism: Dermacentor silvarum; assembly: GCF_013339745.2. Lineage (NCBI taxonomy): Eukaryota > Metazoa > Arthropoda > Arachnida > Ixodida > Ixodidae > Dermacentor > Dermacentor silvarum. Next base: position 181,388,176 of record NC_051155.1, on the reverse strand, counting down.
CGCATAGCCATGTTTACATACGCATCCAGCGCGAACGCCACAAGTCTCTCACGATGGTATTGTTGGATCTAAGCATAACGCAGAAGAATTTATCGAACAGCCTTTGCTCAACGAAAGGAAGGAAAGAGTGGAGAAGGAAAGGCAGGGAGGTTAACCAGTTCAGCACAACCGGTTTGCTACCCTACACATGGGAGCGGGATGAGGGGGAATGAAAGATGGGAAGGAGAGAGAGAGAGAGAGAGAGCACATAACACAGCACACTCATCGTCAGTCACAGTCCGTCACTGTTGCGTAGTACGTGACACCAGTGTCATAGCCGCTTGTCCAAGCCCGTTTTCTTTAAAAATCTTAGTCCCTTCGTCGCCTTCAGCTGCGATGTCTTCTGTCGACGACATGTGAGAATCGTTTCAATTGACATTGGTCGATTGTCCAGGTGTGCTAGAACGGACACCAGGGACTGTCTCAGAACATTATATTCAGGACAGTCGCATAGAATATGTTCTAGCGTCTCCTCGCAAAGACAGGCATTGCAAAAAGCGTTGTCGGCCATTCCAATGAGAAATGAATAAGATTTCGTGAATGCCACCCCTAGCCATAAGCGATAAAGCCTGGTGGCCTCTCTTCGGCGGAGTCCAGTTGGCATGGGCAGGTGGTATTGACGATTGCTCCGGTTGGTCTGGCTGCTTGGTGTGCACCATAGAGAGAGCGTGATCTCCTGTGCAAGCACTCGAAGTCTGCTGGCTGCGTCGGACCGTGAGAGCGGTATGGCCTGTTCCTGTGTGTCGTCAAGAGCTGCCCGAGCGCCATTATCGGCGTCTTCATTCCCTATGACGCCGCAGTGACTTGGAAGCCACTGAAACGTCGCGTGGTGTCCTTTCTCATGTGATGTATGGAGTAGGTGTCTAATATCGAATACGAGCTGTTGGTATGGCCCGCGACGCAGAGCTGATAGCACAGATTGCAGGGCTGCCTTTGAGTCACTGAAGTTGACCATTGTCGAGGTGACTCCCGATTGACGAAACGAAGTGCAGCGCGAAGAGCAGCTAGTTCCGCAGATGTCGATGTCGTTGGGTGGTCAGTCCTGAAGCTAATGGTAATAGCTCTTGTTGGGACAACCACAGCACCGGACGAACACTGGAGGTTTGTGGAACCATCAGTATAAATATGTACACTGTCCGCATACCTCTCGTGTAGAAGAAGCAGAGACAGTTGTTTCTGCACAGGTGACGACAGCTAAGATTTTTTCTTGATTCCTAGTACACTGAGATGTACTGTGGGGCTAATAAGACACCAAGGGGGTATCGATGGTGTAGATGCAGCGGTGAAGCCCGAGGGAAGTTTGTCGTTGTACTTGATGATAGTTTTAGAGAACGATGCTTGGCGCCTGTCTGAAGGTAGTGTTGCAAGGTGGTAATAGGGGGCACGTGCAAAATGTCTGATGTGCGTTCTCAGGGCTTCCACCGTAATGTGACTTTGCATCGGATGGTCCGGAGCAATCGCAATAGTTGCCTCGGTTGACGTGCATCTGGGCGAACCAAGGCAAACTCCGAGTTCTTGAGCTTGTTCCGCCTGCAGAACACGAATATTTGTCTTGCAAGTGTTATTCAGTACAGGTAGACTATATCTTAAAAAACCGAGAAAGAGAGCTCTGTAAAGTTTCAGCATTGCGTCTACTGACATCCCCCATGTCTTTCCTGTCAAGTATTTAAACTGGGAAGTTGCTGTCAGGCGCTGTTTCATGTAGGCCACGTGTGGGCTCCAACAGAGGTCTCGGTCGATGATTACGCCAAGAAACCTGTGGGTTCTGACATGGGAAATGGTCCGCCCGTTGATTGAGATGACATAAGGCGTCATTGGTTTGCGAGTAAATGCCACTAGTGCGCATTTTTCTGGTGATATGCTGAGAACTTGTTTACACAAGTAGCTCGCTGTCAAAGTTGTTGCTCTTTGAAGCCGCGCACGTATCTGAGGACGTGTGACTGCCGAAGTCCAGACACAGATGTAGTCTGCGTATCATGAAATCTTGATGGTAGCTGGTAAGTACATAGATGGGAGAACCTTTTGAGCATTGGAAGGCTGCATTTATTTGCTCCTTGCTTAAGCAAGTCCAAGAAGAGCGAGGTTGAATAGCGTCGGGCTGAGAGCACCACCTGGAGGAACGCCTCTGCTCGTATAGCGTCGCGTAGTCGGGCCATCGTCAGTTAACACAAAGAATGATCTTGCAGATAGGTAACTTGGAATCCACAAAAAGACTCGACCACCTATGTCAACCATCGCAACAGCATCGAGAATGGCCTCATGTAATACGTTATCGTATGCGCCTTTCACATCTAAGAATAAAGCTGCAGATAAACGCTTACGGGACGTTTCGTGTTGAACATACGAAACGAGATCCACTACATTGTCAATGAAAGAGCGGTCACGTCGGAAACCAGCCATGGAATTCGGATAAATCTTGTAGTGTTCAAGGTACCATTCTAGGCGGCCAAGGAGCATCCGTTCCATTATCTTGCCTACACAGCTGGCCAGCGCTATTGGGCGGTAAGAGGTGAGCTCGAGTTGGGATTTGCCCTGCTTCAAGAGTGGCACCTGGCGACTTACTTTCCATTCGTCAGGAACGTTTCCCTCCTGCCATGAGGAGTTGTAAAGGCTCAACAATTCTCTCCGTGCAGATTCTCCAAGACAGCACAAGGCTCGGTATGATATACCATCTGGACCCGGAGATGAAGAGCGCCTGCAGAGAGCTAGTGCCGCCTCGAGCTCCTCCATTGTAAAAGGAAGGCCCATGCGGCAATCACGGGAATGGGGGACGTCACCTCGGGCTGGAGGATCTGGACGAGTCGCTTGGTCAGCGATCCTCGCACAAAAGTCTTCTGCGACATCGATGTCTTGCCGCCCTTGGAAGAGCGCGAGCACCTTGAATGGAAAACGCTGTTCCGGAAGGCAACGCAGACCTTGCACCGTTTTCCAAATGTGAGACAGTGGCTTGCGGGGGTCTAGTGTCTGGCAAAACTTTGCCCAACGTTCCGATGCTAATCTATCCATATGACGTTGGATCTTCTTTTGCATCCTCCTGGCCGCCCTAAGGTCATAGTTGTGTTTGCCATACACAACTGGCTACGTGCGGAGCTTGACAAACTCAACGCCCTTATTCGAAAGGTTGTGAAACGAGCCCTCGGCCTACCTATCACCACTTCCACGTATAAACTCCTCGAGCTCGGCGTGCACAACACGCTAGAAGAGATCGCCGAGGCTCAGGAGCGAACGCAGATGATCCGACTCACGACCACCAATCTGGGCCGCCACATTCTGCGCGAGCTCGGCTTTTTCCTCCTCGATAACCAGGGATCCCCCAGATTTGACGCCGGTACCCCGCGAGATCCGAGACCTCATCACGATCGCTCCCATTCCGAGAAATATGCATCCCGACCTAAACAGAGGCAGGCGCCTTGCACGAGCGACCGCCCTTCTCAGGCGCATAGACATGAAAACGGACGATGTCTCGTTCGTGGACGCCGCTGCCTATCGCAACAACCGAGCCTTCGCCGCGGTCGCTGGTCTCATCCTCGCAGCGGATCCTCAACTCCGCCACGGTCCTCACTCGAGAGCCCGAAGTAGCGGAGCAAGTAGCCATAGCCCTAGCTGTGCTCGACAGCAAACGGTCAGTCATCTACAGCGACTCCAGACCGGCGATCAAAGCCTTCGAACGCGGCGTCGTCTCGGACCAGGCGTTACACATCCTCCGCAGCGCGGATCAGAGTGCCCTCACGCACCACACCGTCATCTGGTTCCCCGCCCATCTCGGCCGAGTTCCGGGTGCCCCGCCAAACCTCAACGAGATCGCCCACGACGCGGCGCGTGCGCTTACTGACCGCGCCGTCCCAGGGCAACCCCACCTCGACGAGATAGAGACCAACAGGGATGCAGACCAACAGGGATGCACCCATTACGTACAATGAAATCACAAAACACTTCTACCTTGGACGCCGCATCTTTCCGCCCCCACACCCCAAACTTAACAGGCCGCAGGCGCTAACCCTACGTTTATTACAAACAGACACGTACCCAAACCCCGCCAAGCTCCACGTTCTCTATCCTGACTCCTACCCCAGCGACATGTGCCCCTCGTGCGGATACAGTGCGACACTCGCACACATGCTCTGGGAGTGTAGAAACACTCATCCTGACTCTACCTCGGACAAGTGGGAGAAGTCCCTCAGAAGGTCGCTTCTCGCCGACCAGCAATGGGCCATCCAGCAGGCCCACGAAGCGGCCGCCAGGTATTCCCTGTCGGTCCCCTACGTGGGAGACGCCCGCTACGCCCTAAGCGCGTCCTGCAGGACGTGAATAAAGTTTTCCCAGTCCAGTCCACTCCGTATCGACGTTCCGCCCGGCGACGAAGTGCTCGTTGTCACTCGAATTCAATGTCGAAGTCGTTTCGCGTGGAAGAGATCGTCATCATGCGGGTGGCGTTTTGCATCGTACTTTTAATTGTTTGCTCTAACCCAGACGGTAGGCCCTCGCGGCAAGCAAGCATCTTCCTTATCAGATTTGAAGGTGGCCCATTGAATGGTCCGAATGGTCTTCCGTGGACCAGATCTAGACGACAAGCCTTTGATGTTAAGATAAGTAGGAATGTGATTACTGCCATGCGTCTCGATATCTGGAAACCACTTTACACATCTGGCGAGAGAGTTGGAGATGAAAGCAAGGTCGAGGCAGCTGCCGTATTTCACGCCTCGAAGAAAGGTGGGGCTACCATCATTCAGGAGAGTAAGGTCATAGTTGTAGGCGATGCTTGCTAATCTTCGTCCTTTTGCATTGGTTCTTGTACTTCCCCATGCCGGATGGTGCGCATTGAAATCTCCTATGATGACCCATGGGGCAGGACACACACTCAAGATATCTGCTAATCTTTTCGTATCAAAATTGCTTGAAGGCGATATATACACGCCTATGAGAGTAAACAACAGTTTGTTCTTTTTAACTGTGATGCATATATATTGATTGTCGTCGTGGGGCGCAATTGTGCTCAAGGAAGATTCATTTCAGTTCCAAGGGTAGCAAGAGCACCGCAGTATTCCGCTAAATCTTCGTTATAAGGCCTTGGATGCGCGCACCAACGCACGGTAAACATAGCCACTGCGCTCTATACATGCAACTATTGGCCGAATGCTCCGCGCGTGTTTCATTATGCAGGGTCGATAACGAGCTGAGTCGTTGAACAAGCTGCATTGGCGTTGTTGCTTATCAGCTCAGTTCGCTAATGAAAAAAAAAGAAAGAAAACAGTACGCATGATGATAAGAAGAGACGAGAAACAAAAACAAGTTCGTGTCAACTGTTGAGCCTGCCTTGAAGTCTTTTTTTTTAATTGACTGCGTATATGGGAAATATTGGCATCATGGTTGATACCGAATACGCCTTCTCTCTTAGGCAACTAATACATGCCACAGAAAAACTGGCTCAAACAGACAGACAAACAAACAAACAAATAAACAAAAAAACAAGACGGAATATAAAATAAAATGTAAGAAGTTGAAACATGCTAACGACTTAGTTCAGAGAAAGTTCAAACCAGCACACTGCATGTCACAACACACATATTTTGCACAGCAGGTAATGATAGGTTGTAAAAATATAATAAAATAAAATTTCAGCGCAAAAACTGCTACACGTCTACTTCACATCAAGTTTAGGTAAGCTTAGTCTAAGATGCAATAAATGCAAGATTGCACCACAAGTAGTTAAAAAATAGAGAAATTTTTAGATACACTCCAATGAAACCTTAAACTGCCGCACAAGAATATTACAATGTTTGGTAGCACTGCCTCTAAACTGTTCCGAATTATTGATATAGTAGCGTAGTAAAGGCAGTATGAAGAAACAAGAAAAAGATTAACACAAGAAACTAGAAAAGAGAGGGCAGAATGCGAAATATGATTATTTGTGCAAGATTTTCATCTCTAGAAGGTCGTTTCAAAGACGTTTGGTGTTTTCGAGAATTCCGTCTCGGTGACAGACTTCCTTTCTCTCTGAACGCGAAGGTTGTCAGTTTCTAGCTTCGTTATATATGGGACTGTCATTCTGAAGTTATTTGCTAAAGAATCAATCAACTGTCCTGGCTTTATGAGCAGTTAGTAGAACTATTCTAGGTTAATGGAAAGAACACCACTTCGTTACGGTGTGATGGATACGAAGTGAAACTACAAAACATTGACACATCAAAATAAATCTTGAAGCAACCCAGTCCCACCTATGATGCACTATATACTACTATGAAGACTTCAGTACGCGCGCGTTTCCCGCTGCTCGTGCCTTCAATGTGACACGAGGCTGCGTGTAACCATTGCTATGTGACACACACACACACACACACACTCACACTCCTCGTTTTGTCTCTCTTTATACAAAATGCATGTCTATCCTGCACTTTTACAAGTCCCGAACTGTATCAAGTGATGGAAACCGAGGCAGAGAGACAGACGTAATCTAAACAGTCCGTCAATAGTTCAGTTGTAGAGTGAGTAGCCAGCAAGTCAGCTCATATATAGTTATATATATGAGCTGACTTACTCATATATATATATATATATATATATATATATATATATATATATATATGACTTTCTGATAAAGGGTGTTTCAGCGAACACTTTCAATAATTCTTAAAGGTTGCCTGTGGCAGATAGTACAATTCTAGTTCATGAGCTGGTCTACTCGAAGAGGCGGACATTACTTCCACAAGCAATTGAAATACATAACCAACTAATTACCAGAAATATTCACCAATTAAGTTTTTAACTAATTACCTGATGGCTCATATTGCAATTTACAAATTGTAGCCGTGGAGTTCGCAAGGCGGATCTACTTGGAACGAATTCTCGGGATGACACCAGTTTCGAGGTATTAATTTCCGAAATTTGCGGAGAAATGCATTGGAGTTCCAGTTAGTTTCTTAACAAAACGTCGCTTTATGCATTGAAGCACAAAATTAACTGGAACGCCAATGCATTTCTCCGCAAATTTCGGCAATTCATATCGCGAAACTGGTGTCATCCTGAGAATTAATTCGAAGTGAATCCGCTTTGCGAACTCCGAGTTACAATTTGTAAATTGCAATATGGGCCATCAGGTAATTAGGTAAGAACCTAATTAGTAAATTCCTGCACTTTTACAAGTCCAGAACTCTGTCAAGTGATTGTCGGAGTGATTTCGCAAATTTCGGAAAATAATTTCTCGAAACTGGCGTCATCCCGAGAATTCGTTCCAAGTATATCCGCCTTGCGAACTCCACGGCTACAATTTGTAAATTGCAATATGGGCCATCAGGTAATTAGTTAAAAACTTAATGAGTGAATTTCTGTTAATTATTCAATTATGCATTTCAATTGCTTGTGTAAGTAATGTCCGCCTCTTCGAATATACCAGCTCATTAACTAGCATTGGGCTATCTGCCACAGGCAACCTTAAATAAACTTTCAAAGTGTTCGCTGAAACACCCTGTATATAGTTATTTATATGAGCTATATATATCAGTTACATTTCATAAGGATGTGTTGGCAGACTAGTTGGCTGTACGTGGTTACGTATGCTATACTTAGAGCGGTTCTCTATGCGTTGTCAGTTGGCTGAAGCCCCTCTGTTCTTGTCCTTCGTCCGTTGTTTACGTCAATTCAGATGTAACCTCGCTTTATATCGTATTGGTAACCAGCGAGAGTGTTTTCGCACAAAAGCCACCGTGCAAGAAAAAGAAACATTAAGTACACTTCACATACAGACGTCATCATCATCCTAACATCCCCCCATTATAATCATCATCATTATCCCATCACATACATACAAGCATCCATGCACTGGCTCGTCGGTAAGTCAAGTCGGTAAGTTCAAGGAACTTCAAGTAAGTTCAAGTGCCTAGAACCGAAGGACATCAAAATATGTTGCCAGTCCTAATTCCGGTTCTTCGCGAACAAATATTGGCACTGACATTAAGAAATCGGCAAACACATTTCTTCATTACGCTAACAATTGGTAATTTATTTAACAAAACAATACTCACGCTCGTGTTTAGTTTAGCTGACACATTCCCATACTGTCATTTTCGTTAACTGGTTCCGTTGTCCGAATGTTGAGATTGTTTCGCTATTCGTAACCTAGACAATGGCCAATTCCTCTTGAATTTGAGCACGGGGGGGTTAGCTTTGTGGAACAAGCCTTCGCCTTAGTGCATGCGTACGCATATACAAAGCAGCACGAACTCAACTAGCGATGCCGTGTCAATAGCACGTGTATGACCGTGTTGCGAAACTTAGCGGTAAGGAATTAAATATTTTGCTGCTGTTGTTTTTCTTCGCTTTTTTGTTTGCTATTTTTTTCTAGCTAACAGCAACAGCAAACAACTGCTCTTGACCATTCTTCCAAAGCCGCTGCTTTTGTGTGCTTTAGGGTGATTTTCCCGGACCACCGCGAGCGAAGAATTCCCCCTTTTCGTGTCCGCACTCACTTTGTCGACTCGTTAAACATTCTTGTATCGCCGTTATCGAGAGCTGTTTGCGAAAGCGAGCACACGTGTCCTCAATCGGAATGTTTGTTTGAGTGTGCCCCGCAGGGGGCCTCTTCGCGGTAGCTGCCGTGAACGGGAGAGACAACTCCTTAACCCTCGCGGCCTCCGTCAGGGCAGAGACCCCAGCTGCGGCTGAGACCATAGCCGCAGCGCTAGTAATAAAACAACATGACAGGGTGGGCAGGGAAGTTCATGTCGTTACCGACTCGCAACAGGCCTGCCGAAACTTTACCAACGGACGAACACCGGTGCTGGCGGCTCAAATTCTAGGCCCGAGGCTACAAGAAACCCATCAAATCACTTGGACGCCGGGTCACGCGGGACTGGAGGGGAACGAAAGGGCGAACGCCTTAGCTCGAGCGCTAATTAACCGAGCGGGGCAAAACCAATCGTCTTATCAATCCCCTCCCTTTACTTTTGTGCCCCTGCCATCAAATTACTGCGACCGACTCGAAATCCAGCGACTCAACCGCAGGATTTATCCTCCCCCTCACAAAAATCTCAGCACTGAAGAGGCAATAGCCCTCAGACTTATCCAAACAAACACATTCCCAAACCTACACAGATACAGCAAAATATACCCACAAACATATCGCGGCATCTGCCCCTGGTGCGGCGACACACTCCCTACACTCTTTCACATCCCGTGGGGGTGCGGGGGCAAACCTCAACATTTAAAGACGCCTAACACGTCATTTGAGCGGTGGGAGGTACAGCTGACCGGCGATACCCTGGCGGGACAACAAGCTCTCGTCCAGCAAGTACGTCGAGCAGCCATGGCCAGTGGAGTCCTGGAATGAGGACACCACCCACTCGTCCTCAAGATCAACGATCTGAATGGTCTAAATAAATGTTTTTTTCTCTCTCTCTTTGAGTGTGGTCCTTGCTTGCGCTGTGCTGTGTTTATTTGCAGAAAGGTAAATGGCGTTCGCCCAGTACAGGCTTGCTTCGGCGTACAGCAAGCGAGATTTGAATTGTCGTTCTCGATATGAAGGTAA
>NC_051155.1:181363998-181378517 GCF_013339745.2 Dermacentor silvarum | reverse complement strand
GAAGCACACGTGGGACATGTACAGGGACACTATAGGCGGTCTCTTAAACCGGTGCACTTCAAATACTGGTGGTGGTGGTGGTGGTGGATTGTAGCAACAGGCGGGTTTAGCCTGGCGATCAAGGCCGGCAATTTCTCCGCCTGAGCGTCTCTTACAATATCGCTGAATGGTTTCACCATATGTCCATCAAACCAGTCTCTCTTAAGAATTCCATAAGGAGACGTGAAGTTTCTGTGCGGGCTATAACTGATCCCTCGGGAAATACAAGGTGTTGCAGGCACGCATGCGGAAGGTCCTTTTTTCGTAGATTCTCGAGGAGAGCGTCCCTTTCAACTTGGAATTGCTGGCATGACCACAGAAAGTGTTCAATATCTCCTGTCTCGTCACATGCCGTACAGTTCGGAGAATTGATTCGTCCCGTCTTAAATAACCAGGCCGGTGTACTAGCAGATCCTGTCCTGATTCGATATAAAAGTGATGCTTCCTCTCGATGAAATCTCTTGGTTACGCAGGGCATATGTGGTGGAAATGATGAGGTTAGGAAATTCGCAGGCGCAAGTTGGAATACGCTAGCGCAAGACAGGGGTAATTGGAGATCGCAGGGAGAGGCCTTCGTCCTGCAGTGGACATAAATATAGGCTGATGATGATGTGGTGGAACCCAAAGCGACCCAAAGTGATTTCGAATGTCCGATTTTTTCACTTGATTACTCTTTGGAGCCTTGATTTTGGGAGGATGATAGAGCGCTGCGTATGCAAGCGCATCAGCTTTTTCGTTGCCAGTAATACCAATGTGGGAGGGAATCCACTGAAACTTTACCGTGAAGCCTTTGTTCTTGAGTTCTTTCACAAGGGCTAGTGATTTGCGTGGGAACTTGGTGGATGGCAGACCACGGTATAGTTGTTGTAACGCGGCCTTTGAGTCCGTAAGGACAACCACCTTCTGCGAAGGCAGAGACTTTAGTTTGCGCAGCGCAGAAGCTATTGCTACGCCTTCTACAACTGTCGACGAGGCCATACAGTCTAGACGGCCAGACCATGTATATCTCAGAGAGGGAATACAGAATGCAGCTGCACAGCGATCTTCGTCTACTTTGACAGAGCCATCTGTGTATACTTGTAGGTGGTTCGGGTAAGTCGTGTGCAAATGTTGTAGGACTAATGACTTGGCTTCTGCAGATGGAATGCAGCTCTTTGACTGCAATCGTGGTATACCTAAGTCGCATGTGATGTCCTCGAATGTCCAGGGCGGTTCTATCTTTTCCCTCTGTCTCGAGCAGCGCAATCCTAAGACGCGAAGTGTGTTCAGTGCTGCATAAAAATGTGACCGTGGCCTGTTACTTATACGTCTTAACAGGGCTTTCCCGGGCGTAGACTCACTCAATCGTAGTAACTGGATCATGAGACTCTGGGAAGCCTGAAGTCGCAGAGGGCGTGACTCAGCTTCGTAGAGCACTTTCTTGTTCGACGCTGGCTGAGGGACTCCAAGGCAAAGTCGAATACCTTTTCTGTGGATGGCTTCTAAGCGCTCGTATTGGCTATCTGAGGGTGACATCAGGGGTAGCTGGTACAGGATCCGACTGGTAACCAACGCTGTATGTAGCCGTAGCATCGATGTCGGGTGGTTGCCCCAGCGTATGCCAGCGACTCGCTTGAGCACATGTAGCCTCTGTGACGATGACGCCACAACGTGGTCAACAGCGCGGCGCCAGATTAGCCTGTGGTCCAAGGTAACGCCAAGAAATCGGACGTTGGTGACTTGTCGAATGTGGTATCCGTCCATATTCAGCTTCAAGCGTGTAGATTTTCTTTTAACTCCAGGAAATAGTATGAATGATGATTTCTCTGCTGATAGTGATAGTCCAAGCGTTGCCAAGTGGCCTTGAATGGCATTTACTGCTCCCTGGGCTATTCGTGCGAGGCGCCGATGCTGGTAGCCGGAGACCCATATGCAGATATCATCGGCATATATAGATATCTTCACTGGTGTTCGATGGTTTAGTACTCTTGGGAGGCTAGCCATGGCGATGTTAAACAATAAGGGAGATAAAACACTTCCCTGTGGCACGCCGCGAAATATACCTATTTCATCGCTCAAAGTGTTACCAAGACGGACTCTGATACGGCGATCATTGAGAAACGTATGTATGAAGTGCAAGAGATGACCCGTGACGCCTATAACTTGTAACTGGCTGATGATGGCTGTTGGAGACACGTAGTCGTAAGCCTTGGAAATATCCATAAAAACAGCAAGTGTCGACAGGCCATCCGCACTGTAATGTTCTATGTGGCTTAGCAGGTCTAGCACATTGTCTTGAGCACTTAGACGCTGGCGAAACCCAGTCATGCACGGCGGTAGTTTTCGACCCTGCTCGACAGACCAAGTGAGTCTTGTGCACACCATCTTCTCCATTAGCTTCGCTGCACAGGAGGTCAGCGATACCGGTCTGTATGAGTCCAGAGCTGCAGGATTCTTTCCAGGCTTCAGAACCGGTACCACTCATGCTACCTTCCATAAATGTGGGATATCCCCTCTAGCCCACACTTTGTTAAAAAATGCCAGCAAGTCACGTCGTTGCTCAATAGGTAGGTTCGTCAGCATCTGATTACTTATGCGGTCAGGTCCCACCGCACAGCGACGTCGGAGGCTGCTCATAGCTAGCTCCATCTCTCTCAGTGTAAAATGAGCATCCATCGGAGACGACGATAGTGGCGGAGGCGGGTTGGTTGTGCCGGCTGACCTTCCAGAAGAGTATACTTGAGCAAAGGCATTCGCAAGACGATCGAGCGTCTTGCCTAACTTCAATGCTAGGGCTTCAAATGGCTTGTTTGGTCGAAAGTTTCCAGCAAGGTTATTAACGACCCACCATATCCTTGGAACTGGCGTGAAGACCGATAGGCTTGCACAAAATGCTGCCCATTGATCTCTTCTTAGTTTCTTCGTGTAACGTCGAATCACCGCGTTAATTCTGTTGTATACTGTCTTCATTGGTGGGTCGCCCTTCGTCCTCATCAGCCTCCGTTCCGCTCTTCTACGAGCAGCGCAAAGATTATTTAGCTTTAGATCCGGAGCGGGAAAGTGGTCGGGTAGCTTCAGCTCAGCGGTAGCTAATCTCTTGCTACGTAGCATGTCCGCGAACAGCTCTCCAGATGATTCACTTAGGCCGTCCCTGTATGTATCCCAATGCGTCACAGGACAGGATTTTCGGCCTTTGGTTGTATATCCAGCAATGTTGACGAAGACAGGAAAATGGTCACTACCCATTCTATCTTTACTCGTCGTTGACGATGCGAGGATGTCTGCTGAGTATAATGTCAAGTCAATGACACTGTAAGAGGCCGGTGGTCGAAAAAACGTTGGTTGTTTGTCATTCGCCACGCAGAGTCCCTCAGTGTCTAAGGCACTCACAATTTGCTTCCCACGTGCATCAGTCACCTTGTCGCCCCAAAGAGTATGGTGTGCGTTAAAGTCCCCACATATAATCCTCGGAGCCGGGCAGCGGCTGCAGAGGTCTCTTATGATCTCTCCCATCGAGACCTTCTGGCGAGAGCTCACATACACGGATGCCACGCTGAGGCTTCGGTTTCCCAGCCGCACTTGTACAGCAGTGACCTCCAAAGCACTGCTGCAAAGTTCTTGAACTGGGAGAACGTAATGCGGTATTTCACGTCTCACATATAGCGTGGCGCTTCCATTCGGAAATGTCGGAATACTTTGGTTTCCATGTGCGACGTAACCAGCAATTGATCTGGAACTTGGAAGACCAGCCTCGGACAGGGCCAATATTGGCACAGGCATGTTGCGTAAGAAAAGCGACAGTTCAGGTAAATGGCACGCAAGACCCGCACAGTTCCATTGCATAATAAGTGGCACCTTTGGGCGAGACGGTGAACATTGTGTCCTGACCACATCCATATTGTTTGGTGCTTTAAGAAGAGGCAGAGCTTAGAATCACTGACTCGAGAGCCAGGACTACTTCGAGCATGTCCTTCATCGAGCTCGCTGGCATCTTCTCTATGTGTGATCGCAGGGCCTTGATGAGCGCACGTAGCACCTGTTGGCAGTCCTCCTGTGGTGTTTTTTCAACGCAACGCGATTGGGGTCGCTGCAGTGCAGACACATAGCTGCGCTGTTCCGGTTGTTCAGCAGTCTTCTCTTCTATGGGGTCTCTGTTCACTGATTTGACTGCTTTAGCCGGTCCGCTGCGCAATGGCACCACTGTGTTCTGGGTTCCTGAAGGAGGCTTCAGGCTTGGGAAATCAGTTTCACTCCATTTGATGTCATCTGACTCTCTGCGACTCTCCGTCTTTTTCTTCGTCTTATTCTTCTCATCCTTTGCTGTTGGCCCCAAGATAAACGTTTTCTTTCGCTTTATTGCCGCTGCCCGCGTAGGACACTTGCTATAACTAGCTGGATGACCACCACTACAGTTTGCACAAAGAACGTTCTCCCTGCAGGTGCATGTTTTGAAATCATGCGGTCCTCCACATCTCTTACACCGCTGATCACCATGGCAGTACTTGGCCACATGTCCATAGCGCTGACACTTGAAGCACCGCGGTGGTGTCTCAACGTAGTCAATGGTCTCGTGTCTTGTGAAGCCCAAGTTGATCTTCTCTGGGCGGTCTGTGTTCGGAGCGAACGTTAGAACCACGGTGCTGGTTCGCCTGGACTCCCATTCGGATTCGGAAGTTTGGACGCGTCGCGTGACTCTCCTTGCATGATAAACACCTTGTGGTTTTAGGTAGCTCAACAGTTCCTCGTCAGTGTACCACTTAGGCACTCCTCTAATAATACAAGTGTTTTGTAGGTACGAATTTGGCACTCGTGCTGAGATTGCAGTCCTTGAGATTGACTTGCAACTGAGAAGGGCGTTCACATGTACTTCTGTCTGTACATCTAGGAGTAGCGCCCCTTGAGCAGTAAATCGGCTCCTAACTGGCGATGCGCCAAGAATTTCTTCAATTTCCGTAGACAGAGCAATGGGATTCACCTTTTTCAGGTCGGCTCCTTCTGTGACAGGTGTAATAATCACTGGGATTCCGACGGTCCTCTCCTTGCGGTGACGCACAAGCCTGAAGCCTTCATCGTCCAGATCTGTGATGTCAGCTATGTCACAGTCATCAATAAGCGTAGACTCGTCGTCTGTTTCTGTAGCTTTATATCTCTTACATTCACGGTTGCTCTCAGGGTCACTTGGTTGCCTCTGTCCCGGTGTCAGGTCAGGCGTAGTCATGGCGGAGCTCCCGTTGCTACCAGATCGGGCTCTTCTGCAGGGTCCTATCGAAGCGGCGGGAGGCGAAGGCGCCCCCGGCCTCCGGTAGGGAAGGTATCTTGGCGAGTCGTCCGACGTCTTCGACAATTCTGGTTGACGAAACGTCGAAAAAATCAAAAACACTCGGGAGCGAGACAGCAGTGCAACTGTGTCGAACCAAACTTCTTCTTCTTTTCCACTTCAAATACTGTACGTTGCGTGCATTAGTACTTCAAATACTGTACTAATGCACGCAACGCTTTTTGTGCCAGTGACGGGTGTAGCCACGGTCCGAGTATCTTTGACTCAGAGAACGGTCTCGAGTCCAGCCGGTTTAATGTTGTCCTGAGAGAGAGGCGTTGTACGTCGTAGCGAGGACAGGTACACAATAGGTGCTCGATGGTTTCCTCGCACATACAGGAGTCGCACATCGGGCTCTCGGCCATTCCCATACGATGTGAGTAAAAGTTCGTGAACGCCATTCCCAGCCACAAGCGGCACAGCAAGGTTGTTTCGCCGCGGAAAAGGCTAGATCCCCGACCATCACTTAATCGCAAAATCACCTTGCTCTTCAAATGCAACGGGGGATTCTGTCTAGAATGAGGCAGCGTTGTACTTGTTAAAAACAGATGGAGTCAAAACTTTGTCAGTAGACGTTTCTCGACGTCTCTTTAGTACTAGAGTTTGCTTGAAGAACAAATTGTGAGTTTTTAATGAACGACATCCATGCGAGCAAGCTCAAGGGAGCGTTCGTGATTCCTCACTTGTTCTGCGTAACACACAGGACGTCATTTGCAAGCGCTCTTTCTTCCTGCTCTGTATTTGCGTGATTTCATGATTGGTAGCGTTAATCTGCCAATCATGTATCACATGCGCTCCCTGTCACTACTCTAAGCTCGACGTGACTTAAAGCAGGTTCTGTGTGACTGCTACCGCTATCTGTCAGAGAGATGATCTCAGAAGACTGCGCTACACTTTTCACGGGACTCTAGCTTGGAGCGGCGAGACATTCTCATCCCGTGAACAAGCACGATCTGCGCGTTACGCGCAACGATAGCGCTGCTAGCGTTTATAAGACCTACAGGTCCTACCAAATCTTCGAAAATAGCGTTTTGTGTATGTTTTGGGTCTGTGATTGCATGTAGCTGTCTTTGTGTTTATCTGATCACCGTGTACATCGTAATCCTCACCCAACCAAGGCAGTTGCATCTCAGGTGATCAGCCAAGCTAAACATCTCGAGCTTTTCAATATAGTCTGCATTTCTTTCTCGCTAACCTCGATGCCAGGCTTTCGTTCCACTCTACGATATTTTATCGCATTTTACCCCTTGCATAAAGATAAGAAGAGCTGTAAGCCCTCTGGTAGCAATGACAGAGCGCCTTAGTCGAGACGAGGAAGAAATTTGGAAGTATCGCAAAGAATCCCACAAAGGAGACGCTTTGTAGAGAAGCGCTATTTCATCGTTGCTATATAGCGTCTATTCCTGTGATTAGTTTTCTCCGAGGCCCTAGCCAGACTTCTCTAAGTCATTATTTATGCACTTATACCACGCATAAAGGCAAATGCATCGCTGAGCGCGGGACGTTAGGTCAAACGAATGCAAGGAGCCAGCTCGAGAAATAAGAAATGATGAATGTCAGGAATGAAAACAAAGCACGTGAAAAGCGCCGCCTGCGAGCGCCACACTTTCGCCAGAGTGCTGGGAGCGGCGCTGATCGTTAGATTCGAGTAAAAAGGCCAGCCTAGCGGAACAGGGGTAGAAGCAGGAGCGAGAGTGCCAGCTAAGAGAGGCAAATGTAAGCGAAAAATTATTGCACAGATTCTTCAATGTGCTTCAGACGTCCTTGTGATATAAATTCAACCTGCATAGAATTCGAAATGGGTGTAGCGATTTAAAATTCTAAATGGTAAGAACGATCACTCAAAGTGCCCAAGGAAAAGGTGTTTACGCTACGCCAGTGAAGCACTTGATAGGCGTAAAGGGAAGAAGAAAAGAAAAGAAAAGATAGGTTTCAGAAGGGATACACATACGTCAACCACGGAGACAAAGAGCTGCGCAGTTGTGCATTTTATTCGTGGTGATTTATTTTCACTGCTAGTAAAAACAGAGGCAAGCGTTTGAATTTTGACATTTACCTGGCCAGATGGGACGCGCACTTACAAATTACGACTTCTTTGGATTTATCAATTTATTCGCGGGAAAATTTCCAATACCTGCACTGAAATACGGCTAATGACTCCAAAGATCTTTTTGGCTTTCCCTGCGCGTTTGAAAAGCGCATTAGCATATCTATTTCAGGATCCCCAGTGGAAGGCTGTAGCAGCGTAAATGCGAAATCAATGCTCGAAATCATTTCAACGGACCCAAAACCAAGCGGCTTCTAAGACGCGTTCCGAAGCCCGGCCAGCAAATCTAGGCGCGGTATGCCTATGCCGCGACCTTTGGAAGTGTCAGGCATTTTAATTTTTACTATTCGTCACAGGTGTTGATTTGAGTGATCAATTACGGCGAAACGACTCGCGCAGCTCCTCTCTCGCATGCTTTCTGGTGCAGAATGACAACACCATTTGACAAATGCTGTGATCTAATTTGGCCACGACTTTAACTGATAATATCGTGACATCAAACGGTTCATGAAAGACAGGCTCGGCGTAGAAATAGCCCGGCTTTGCCTGTGACCGCTGGTCTAGGGCTGCTCACACGAATGTGGCCACCATCGCAGAAATCCGAACCAAATACCGCAAGCCGCAGCGCCCTGAGGTAACTCACCGGAGACGTCGACTCCACCGCATCAACCTTGTGTGATTAAAGGACTTAACAGTACGGATCTCGCTCTACTATATTGCATCCGTACAGGGTCAGCGCAAAGTCCAGCTTGGCGGTGAAATAGAGCACTTGACTCATCATCGTCATGTGTTCATTGTCAAGCTCTTGGTGACATTGTACATTACATATTACAGCGCCCGGAATTTAAAGCAGAACGTAACATATTAATAGACTAACTCAAGTGCAAGACGGTACCAGACGCAATGGGAGTGATATTTTCTTCCCACGTGAACTTTGGATATATAGGAGGAAGGAGCTTCGGCGTCTCCTAAAATTCTCCGTGATACAGGGCGGGGAAGTGACTGGTGACCCGTGTGGGTCGTCGTGATTCGGAAAACGCGCAATGTATTGTGCTCCGCGTGAAGTTTTTTATACCTGGTGCTAGCTGGACTGTGAAGTGTTCCAGACCGTATCGCGAGTGATAGGTGGCGTTAAGGCGGAGCAATTGCCGGCAACTTTTGCAAGGCCTGCAGCAAGCAACACCCCTTCTCCTCCGGCTCCTGTACGAGGAGGTGCACGACCCACAGGAGGTGGTCATCTAAACACATGATTCAGCGGTGTGAACCAGCAGCTCCACGAGCATAGTGGTCGTAATTTCTGCCTTCCAGCTAAGCCTACAACACCGCGCCAACCACTAAAGGACATCGGCGAATGCTCAGCTGTGGGGTCTCGGTTTTGAGCTCGGCCTTCTGTTAGCAGTGACGCCGTCGAAGTGCAAGGCAGCGTGTCGAACAGAACGGCAAATGAACCTAAATTCGGAGCTTAAACGTTACTTTCAGCTGAACCATTATTTTCCCGCCCTATTGGAACCGACCACGAACCGGAACATACTGAATGAGCTATTCCGAACCGGCAACTATACTCAATAAATGATTAGCCGTCAGATAGGCTTCGGCTGTGTGGGTCGCACAGCAAAAGCCGTTACTTTCCACGAATAAAAGAAAATATATGCATAGAAGGGCATGAAACCATGAGATCCAGATGTTTTGAATCAGTTCGACAGGCAAGAATGAGTGAGCATTTAGTAAGTCCTATATTTCTGGCCAGAGTGGCCTGATTCTTCGCCATTTGAATAAAAAAAAAAGTTGTCGCAGTTTCACCTGAAAGGCGAAGCATCAATTGCCATAGCAAATTTGTAGAGAGCTATACGGAGCAATGACAGTAGCTTTATCAGCTGTATAAACTTGGACATGCAGCAGCACCGGCAACACGCAGAACTGTTGTCGACGCCGTCGGCGTTTTGCCCGCGTTCGCTCAAAATGCGTGCGGCGTTGGTGACTGTTGCCGGAGCCTCTGATATAAATAGGCACTTGGTGCCGCAGCTAAACGTCGCCTCCCTCCCCCCCCCCCCCCCCTCACGGCTTTCGCGCGTCGGAAGAAGGCGCGTTTGCTCTACATATATGGTGTTTGTAAAGGAGGATAGAGACGCCTACTTCTGCAGTCCTTAAGGGAGCACGGCGCAGAACGCGCGTTTGTTCTCCGCCGTGGGTTCACTCCCCGTGAAAGCGCGCGTCCCTCGCGCCCTTTCACTCGCACATACAGCGTTCGGCGGCGCGCGGCGACGATTTCATCTCCATTGACGTCATACGGAACCTCACGGCGACGGCGACGGCGACGGCAGAAATCTGCTTTGGAGTGTCCATATAATTGCTATCGCAATAAAACTGTCAGCCCTTCCACTGGGGTGGAGATGAAAGACCGGCGAAGCTGTACTATGGTGGGAATTATGTATTTCCAATTATGACTATAAGTTGTGATGGTGTAATGGGTTATTTGAACTATTAAAGAATGAGAAATGTATATGATCCGGTGGTTTTAATTTATTTAGCGACCGCAGAAACCATGGCCTTATGGTCGCTACGGTACACCGCCATAGGGTGTACGGCAAAGGTTGGCACGTTCTTCATACACACGTCGCCACCGCCGCGCGCGTTTGGTGCGAACGCGGGCAAAACGCTGCCGCCGTCGACAACAGTTGTGCGCGTTGTTTGTGTGAACGCACACAACCGCTGTCAAAACGCTGGCTACGTGATGAATGCCTAAACGCCGTTGTCGACACTACTGTTAGGGGAGAGGCGGCCGAGAGGTCAGAGAGAGTCGGCGGCCTAGGCCGGCAGGGCTGCGCGCATGCACCGCAGTGGGAGAGCGGGCACGCACACGCACAGTCTAGAGTGCCTCGATGCCTTCCTCGCCCACAACTCCCCTTCCATTGGGAAGTCACGTTTGCTCTCTGCCGTGCGTTCGCTCCCCGCAAAATCGCGCGTCCCTCGCCGTTGCTCGCTTTCACTCGCACATACAGCATACGGCCAATGAGAGATTTTAGGGGCGAAGTACCTTAGGGCCGAGCCTTGTCCCCCCCTCGTCGCCATCGTCGTCCGTAGCTCTGGTTTGCATGGAGTCCGCTGGGGCGCTGCGGTGCACAAGGGCTACATAGGCGCTCGTTCCCGACGCGCGCTCTCTTTCTCCCTTCATCCATGGATGATAACGGTCGCTTCTGATAACGGCGCGCCCACTATGGATGAAAAGGCGAGAGTGGCGGCTCAACTGCAAGCGGAGTCGAGGGCTCGCAAAGCTACTGCAGCACGGCGACGCAGACAACAAGCGGACCCGGAGTCTAGGGCGCGGGAAGCTGCAGCAAAATGGCAACGCCGGTAAGCGGACCCAGAGCTCAGGGCTCGCGAAACTGCAGCAGCACGGCAACACCGGCATGCGGACCCGGAGCTGAGGGCTCGCAAAGCTGCAGCAGTACGGCAACGCCGGCAAGCAGACCGGGAACTGAGGGCTCGCGAAGCTCGCGCTTGAACCGAGCATCGGCGCCACCAACCTCAGGTAGAGAACGCTTCCGGCGTTTTGCCGCCGCTTCCCGCGCTCTCGCCGCCTCTGGGTCCACTTGCCGGCGTCGCCGTGCTGCTGCACTGACCACAAGGCAGTTTTATTGAAGGGAAAACGAAGTCCGCACCTCAATACCATATACGACCAATAAAACAACATTGTATATACTGTACACATGTGTTGTCACTAATTTGCATGTTCAGGTGGGCAATGTACGGGGGATTCACGATTACCCAAATGATCCCCCGGTGCTTCGCCCACTCATCATCATTCACTTCGTGGATATGCAGTTTTTTTTTTTCTACTGTCGGACGCGACGATCGAAAGGCGAGCCCTTAACAGCTTCGCTGCAAAATTGCGCACCTTGTAAAGGAGCTTGCTGTTAGAAGAAGCGAGCAATGCAAGACTACTTAGAAGTGTCAACAAAATGAATTTTACGCGAGTACGATCAGTGTACGAGGGTAATAAAGGTTGGCCATCCAAGACAAAAAGGAAGAGAGAAAGAACATCGAAGAATATAGAAAAAAATGCGGCACCAAGAGTAAGAAGTTTAAACGATGCTACTTAATCACGGACACGCTTGAATGGGTCGATATCACCTCTTCCACGATTGAAGGGGTCGTTATATAACACGTGTGAAGCACGATTTCGATCAGAGTTGACATATAGAACATAATTTCTCGCCACCTGCTATCGAATTTCATAGGAGCACTAGGCTAATTAGAAAGTCCGCCCACCTTATGTGACCAGGCGGGGACGCCAGACGTCTCAATTAGGCGCAGAATAAACCTAATTTATTAGAGGGTGCGCGCAAAAAAGTTAATTTTGGGCGCGCGCCAAGTGCAAGTTCACGTTGGCGCCAATGAATTAAGCTCAAACGTAATTTTGCTTCCCAGTGTTTAGTTAACGCGCATATGACTTGCTCAGGGAAAATGAGACAAGTACGCGAAAGCGCGTGCTACAAAACGAAAATAATGCAAAATAAAAATAATTCACGAGTTTATTTTATGGAATGAAAACGAAAAGAAATGAAATTATGGGTGCATGCCGCATAACCTCTACTTGTATATTACTGATGCTTAGAGTTTTTACTTGCAATTTCGTATGCTTTGTCGGAAACGGCACCACAACAAATGAAAGATAAGTACATCGGCGTAGCTAGGGACTATTTTTCGGCCTTTATTTCTGTGATAAACCTTCACAAAAAGGCTTCATAACTTGTGTCAGCTCTGAGGCGTATAATAGTAGAACACTGGATGAGCTGGAATACATTTACACCGCATGAAAAATAACTGAGAATAGAAAACAATATAGCTGACAGGAGCTTTGCCCTTCAGCTAAATGTTTAATGAAGACATGCGACGGTTATTTACCGCGCGATACTAAGAACAAATTGAATTAAAAACTAAATAAAACCTCGAAGATAACTGAATGTCCGAAGGCACACTAGAAAAGATGTAGTTGCGAGTGATCAAGATACAATAATTCATGTTTGTTTGGGTGATCGAATGCCTGTATATGACCGCCATATGATATTATTGTGAACAGGGCTCTTGTGTGGAGACCAAACCATGAACGGCTTAATAATATTTTTTTTACCTTGGTCGGCATCTGTAGTGTTTCTTCGTGATTCCTCCCAATCAAACGCCATATTTTCAGGCTGTCGACTTCACCAACTACCACGTTTTTTTTTAATAAAGCTTCCGTCGAAGGACAGTTATCATGTCACCCATACACTTCCTTGTCTCTTGCCTTTATCATGCTGTACATTACGACTATTTATTTACGTTTCTTACAGTGTTCTGTAATTTTTAGTATGTTCTTTGAATGCCGCTTGCGAAGGAAAAGGTGAGGAATGGGAGATGGGCACTTTAAAATTTCTACAGATTTGTGTACAAAGGCTCTGAAATAAGCCAGCAACGGATGCAAGTTTACGGATGCAAGGCCGGGTCGTTTTAAAGCAGCGAGCATTTTTATAGAGCGCAAAATGTAATTTTTGCGTGACTACTAGTTTCATTTGGGAGCATAATAATGAAGTATAATGAGGAAACGGGCATTTTGGGATTTGTTTGCTGAGTTGATTCAGTTCAGTTGAGCTCAGTGGCGTTCACGGCTGATTTCACTCAAGGACGCCATGAATGACGCCGAAGTTATTTCATCTATGTTAAGGTTACTTTTGTGGCAACTACGACCCCCATCAGATTATTGACTGTTCAGTTCTTTCTGGCAGAAATGGCCTCAGGTGTGGGCCAGGCTTCAGCGGGCGGCAAGAATGACGGCAGTCTGATCTACGAGAACCAGGCCTCAGTGTGTCTGCAGAAAAGTGCGCATTGGTTGGCTTTACGCGCAGACAAATGTCACTGTATCCAGTTTCAATCAACGGTCAAGCTGTGTCCTAACGCATTGCTTTCTGGGTGTCATCATCGACCGTAACCTCTCGTGGACCCCTCACTGCGTCTACCAGAAGAAGTTATTTGCTATTGCTCAGGTATTTAAATTTCTCTGCGTGAAAAACCGGGGTGCACCAGTCCATTCTATGCTGCAGCTGTACAGGGCACGTTTCCTGCGACTCCTTCGTTACAGTCTGCCAGTTTTGTCAAATGCATGCAAGACGAACATTCGCGCTCTTGAGAGCATACAAGGTCAAGCCCTACGCATGTGTTTAGGGCTGCCTCGGTGCACCTCAACAACAGCAACAATAGCCATCGCAAGAGACCATACGATCCAGACACATGTAGCTACCGACTCCCTCAGGGCGCATATTCGTCATCTGTCAAGGATCCCCGACCATCACTTAGCTTCCCTGCCAGCAGAGAGACCTCAAGCGACCTTTTCAAAAGTGATTAGTGTCCATCAAGAGTGTATACCGTCATCTTTTACACCGACGTCAAAGCCTTCATCTCACCCTGTGGTGTCTGCGACAGCCTCAAGTGAATTTTACTATTCCTGGAAGCACCAAGAAGGCCAATCATCCATCGCTGGCTCTGAAGCAACTGACGCTCCTTTTAATGCACCAGACATATCATGACTACATACATATATATACCGACGGCTCGACCTCACCTACCAGCTCAACTGCCGCATTCGTCGTTCCAGCCAAGCAAGTTGCAGTTAAATTCAAATTGTCACATATGACTACATCTACGTCGGCAGAACTTGCAGCCCTCCATGCAGCTGTGGCCTACGTCACCGAAGATCCGGCACAGAAATGGGTCATATTCTGTGACTCTAAGGCAGCCCTTCACAGTATCAAGTCTGCCTTACATCACAGAACTTACGAGCAGGTGATATCCGACATCAGGGAAGTACATCACCATGCTCTGGAAACAGGGCACAGCATAGTGTTCCAGTGGATTCCTGCTCACTGTGGCACCATCGGCAACGACATTGCTGACAGGGCTGCCCGATCTGCCCACGAAGACACCCAGACGCGTACAATACCTTTGGCAAGGACGGACACAGCCAGGGAGCTTCGTCTGCTTGCACGCAAAACGTCACAAGCTTTATGGAGTTCAAGTGCCTTCAATTGCCGATTATATAACTTGGACCCCTTGCTACGGCTACAACTGCCATCTAGCCTTTCCCGCGGCGAAGCAACCTTGCTG